>NW_021627518.1:0-88494 GCF_004785775.1 Grammomys surdaster | reverse complement strand
CTTTGGCTACAAGGGATCCTGTCTCTAACACACATATATACAAACACATACACAAACCACACATGTATACACACACGCAGAGAGAGGAGGGGGAGAGAGAGCAAGAGAGAGATGTTGCATATGTGAAATGTGTTTTAACTATACAAAAAATATTAAAACAAAAAGAAAGAAAAACATGCACCATGAAAGACAATGCAGACAGGATGCTGGCTTTATCTATTTTATACAGACTATAATGAGTTTTTGTCAACCTGACGTAGCTAAAGTCATCTGGGAAGGGAGAATTTCAATTGAGGACTTGTTTCCATCAGATTGCCCATATGCAGGTCTGAGGGGGCATTTTCGTGATTAGTATTTGATG
The DNA here is from genome assembly GCF_004785775.1 of Grammomys surdaster. Taxonomy (NCBI): domain Eukaryota; kingdom Metazoa; phylum Chordata; class Mammalia; order Rodentia; family Muridae; genus Grammomys; species Grammomys surdaster. The sequence goes on along the minus strand of NW_021627518.1, from coordinate 88,133 downwards.
TGGGAAGGCCCAACCCTTCATGGGTCACCTCTGGGTAGAAGGTCCTGAGATGTATAAGAAAGCAGTCTGAGCCAGGTGGTGGTGGCATGGGCCTTTAATCCCAGCACTTGGGAGACAGAGACAGGCGGATCTCTGAGTTCCAGGCCAGCCTGGTCTTCAGAGTGAGTTCCAGGATAGCCAGCACAAGGCAGACAGACAGACAGACAGACAGACAGACAGACAGACCAATAGAGCAAGCCATGGAGAATAACTCAGTAAGCAGTATTCCTCTATGGCCTCTACAGTAGCTTGTGCCTCTAAGTTCCTGCCTTGAGTTCCTCCTCTGACCTCCCTCAGTAGTCAACTGCAACCAGGACACATAAGCCAAATAAACGATTTCCTCCCCATAGTTGCTTTCAGTCAAGATGCTTATCGTGGCAACAGAAAGAAAGCTAGGATTCAGACTCTGAAGCAAATACTTACCTGGAGGTATCAAAGGAAGTTCCGTCACGGTGAATCCTAAACCTCCATGAAGCTTCATGGTAAGAAAGGACCCTGTGGGCAAGAGAAAGCAAAGTCAGTGGGTGTGTTGAGAATTGTGTGTTTGTGTACATGTGTGTCTGCATGTCGAGACCAGAGACTGGCATCAGGTGTCCTCTTCCATGAGTCTCCACCTTTTTTGTATGTATGTGTATGTAGCATACATACACACACATACATGTTCCCATATGAGAGTGCACATGTCTATGCATGTGCATGCGTGTGCGTGTGCATGCATGTGGAGCCCAGGGGTTGATCAGGAGTCTTCCTTGACCGATTTACATTTTATATATTGAGGCAAGGCTTCTCAATTTAACCAAGAGCTCTCAATGCAGCCAGTCAAGCTAGTCAGCTTGCTCCAAGGATCCCCTCTCCCTGCCTGCTGTGTACTGAGGTTCCAGACAGACTACTTCTGCCCCAGCATCTGCATGGCTTCTGAGAACCAACGTTAGGTCATCATGTTTATACATCAGGCATTTTACCCATCCACCCATCTCCTCAGCTCTGTTGCCTTAGTTTTTAGACAAAGTCTCTCAGTAAATCTAGAGCTCACAGACTCAGCAAGACTGGCTGGCCACTGAGCTCCAGGGTTACACTGCTCTCTGCCTCCTCAGTGCTGAATGACAAGCACAAAAACCATTCTTGGCCTTTTCTTTTCTCTTCCTTTCTTTTAACATGGGTTCTGAGAGTTCAGACTCACATTCTTACACTTACACTGGCTACTAATTTTATGACCATTGGACACAAGCTAAAGTCATCTGAGAATAGGAAACCTCTATTGAGAAGATGCCTCCGTTGGTCTGTAGGCAAACCTGTAGGGAATTTATTAATTCATCACTGAGGTGGGAAGGTCCACCTCATTGTTAGGGGAGCCACTCCTAGGCTGGTGGTCCTGGGTTCTATAAGAAAGACTGAATAAGCCATAGGGAGCAAGCCAGTAAGCAGCACTCTTCCCTGGCCTCTGTGTCAGCTCCTGCCTCCAAGTTCCTGCCCACTTTGAGTTTCTGCCTTGGCCTCCCTTAATGGACCACAGCTTGAAATATGGAAGCCAAATAAATATTCTCTAAGGTGCTTTGGTCATGATGTTTTATCATAGCAATAGTGACTCTAAGACACGCCCTGAGTCATCTCTTTCCTCGTCCTAAGCTGAAATTTTAATTAGTTTTCGCAACTAAAGAATGGGCAGAAGGGGCTAGAGAACTGTTAAGAGAACTGACAGCTGTTCCAGAGGGCCAGAGTTCAATTCCTAGCAACCACATGGTGTCTCACAACCATCTAAATTGGGATCCGATGCCCTCTTCTGTTGTGTCTGAAGACAGTGACAGTGTACTCATATGTATAATGGGCAGAAGAGAGGGAGATGGAACTGTACTGTGATTGTCATTCAACCCAGGTACCAGGATCTAAAGTCAGGGCTTCTTCAGACTCACAGAGAACATTGTCAAACCGACCATGTGTTTAGCCATAGAAAGCTTCAAGACTCTTCAAAACATTGCTGCCAGGCTGGTGAGATGGCTCAGTGGTTAAGAGCACTGGCTGCTCTTCCAGAGGTCCTGAATTCAAATCCCGGCAACCACATGGTGGCTTACAACCATTTGTAATAGGATCTAATGCCCTCTTCTGGTGTGTCTGAAGACAGCTACAGTGTACTCACACAAATAAAATTAAATTAAATTAAATTAAATTAAATCTTTAAAAGAAAAAAAAACATTGCTGCCTAGGTGTATTCTCTAAACACAGTAGAATAAATCTCAAAGTGAGTAACTCCCACCTAACTGAAAATATAAGGTTCATACCCAACAAAGGATCCAAAAGGAAACATCCTTTGATCCAAAGAGAAAATCAAAATGAAGACTTTAAGTAGTTTTTCTAAAAGATACTAAAGACATGTTATATGAAAATATGTGAGGTTCAGCCAAAGCAGTATCTAGAGGCAAATTTCTAGTCTTCTCCAAATATTGTTAGATAAGAAAAACTGGGAAAAAAATTATTTAAGTGATTATGTTACGGTTTAAACCTGAGGTGTTGTCCAAATTCATGTGTAAAAGCTTCGATCCCAATGCTGCGGTGTTCAGAGGGGGCCCTTGGGTAGAAGGTTTATCACGAGAGCTCTAACGTCATTGGCCGATTCACCCATCAGTGACACATAACTTCACGGACATTGGGAGATGACAAAGACGTATGAATTGGAGCCAGGCACAGCGGCTGTTATCTGTCTTAGAAAATGAAATAGAAGGATTACAGTGAGTTCAACCTCAATCTCAGCTTAGACTATAAATTAAGGTTATCACAGGAGAGAGAGAGACAGAGAGAGAGGCTGAGAAGATAGCTTAGTCAGTATAGCACTAACCATGCAAACAGGAATAACTGAGTTCAAATCCTCAGCAGCTACATAAAAGCCATGTGTGGCACTCATCTGTAACCTAGCACTAGAGAAGGGGGAGGCAGATGGACCCCTAAGCTTACTGCCCAACCAGTACAACCAGCCAGTGAACTCCAGGCTCAGTGAGAGATCCCATCTCAAAGAATAAGGTGGAGTCATTGAGAAAGACAACCAGTGTTAACCTCTGACTTCCACATATGCACACACACATACCTATATGCACACACACACACACACACAAACATGCTGAAGAAAGAAAAGGGAAAGATACTTGGAGCTCACTGAGGAGTGGGTCTCTGCAGGCCCCAGCCTATCATTCCCCCAGGACTCTGTCTATACAAAGGTGAACAGCTCTCTTCTCCCCACAGTCCCAAAGCAACAAAGCCAGGTGACCACAAACTGGAAACTCTGAAACTATGGGCCAAGATAAGTCTTCCATCCTCTAAATTAGTTTTTGCAGGAATTTTATAACAGAGACAGAAAGCTAACTAATGCATACATAGTTTCCATATATTTGAAGGACTGTTATCAAAAAATGTTTTAGAAACATGGGGCCTGCAGTGGTCATAACTGGTCCATGGCAGTATCTCGATCAGTGTTTGGTATGGGGATGGGATGGTAAACACTGACTGTAAGGGACACTGCCCACGTTTTCTCCCACAGAGTCAACGTGCCCACCTGCTGTATGAGTTTTTTTCCTCGAAGGAGGCACACACACGTTACTTGTGTGGCAGTGGAGTGTGAGAGGAAGTCTGGTAAGGTCAAACTAAGGTTAGAAGCCCTAGGAACCCTGAAGGGACCAACAGTAGGAGCTTTGCCTACTCCTGGCACCAGGCCCCTGTCACATAGCCATAGCCCCTCATAGAGAGAAGTGTGGCCATCATTCACCTAGGGGAAGGGCCCCCAAGCCCCTCCACATGGAGATGAGGCATCCCTAACATCTCAGACCAACCCAATAGGAAGCACCTACTGTCAGACTCCAACCCACCCCCACACTGTATATAAGACCCTATCCAGAAACAATAAAGGTATGAGAGAATTATTCTGTCATTTGAGAACATCTGTCATATGAGCTGTATGTAATACTGCCTAGGAAGAGAATGCTCTCCCAAAGCTTTTGCCACCAGAAGCTCCCCTGCACTCCCTCACTGGCTAGCCAGCCCCTGCCGGCTCAGACCAGCTTGGCTCAGTGCAGCCAGTGCACAGAGATATCCGCAGATAGCCTCCGTTACACAGAACAGCAATTACTCCAAAAGATGGAACAACAGTAGAGCAAAGTAATGGTTGCACCAAAATTAACTCAGTGAGCCAGTGAGTACCTATTGATTGGTATTACCAACAGGAATGTGTTTGGGGAGGGGATACTACTTATAAAAGCAGGGACAACCCAAAAGGGTCTTCTTTACCTGAACCATACTCTAATATGGGTGACAATTCATAAAAGCTGCAACTCTGGTATTCATAGCTTGAGGGCAGCTCAACAGGGTCAGACAGATCTCCTGACAGCTGTACAGACCACAGTCCCCACCGCCAGCAGTTGTTTATAAAGCTGGAGAAAGACCTTCTAGAATCTTCCAAGTTTCTATTTTCCTAGACATGTGACATTCTGTTTACCTTGAAAGCATCTAGGATTACCTAGGAGATAAGCTCTGGACATGTCTGAGGGGATTTGCAGATTGGGTTAACTGAGGAAGGAAGTCCCACCCTGAACGTGGGCAGCACCATCCACAGTCTGGGGCTGAGGCTGAATGGATAAGTGAAGGAAGCTGTTCTAGTTACTACTTTTGTTATTATGTATTATTAGTTTCTATTGCTGTGACGAAACTGCCATGGCCCCAGGAAACTTATAAAAAAAAAAAAAAAGTATGTATTTTGGCTTACGGTTCCAGAGGATCAGCATTCATGATGGTAAAATAAAGACATGGTGGCAGGAACAGCAGAGAACTCACATCTTGAACCACATGGGTGAGGCAGAAAGAGCTAACAGGGAATGGCAGGAGCTTTTGAAACCTCAAAGCCCACCCCCCACCCCGTGACACACCTCCCCTAAGAAGAGCACACCTTCTAATCCTTCTCAAAAAGTTCTACTAACTGGGAACAAGGTATTCAAGCATATGAGCCTGTGGGGACTATTCTCCTTCAAACCACCAGAGGAACTGAACACCTGCATCCATCTCTCTCTGCTTCCTGACTGTGGATACAGTGTGAGCAGCTGTGGATACAATGTAACCAGCTGTCTCGTGCTCCTGCTGCCATGCCTTCCCCACCATGATGGACTGTGTACCCTAGACTGTAAGCCACAGTCTACCCTTCTTCAAGTTGGTTTGGTCAGATGTTTATACCAATGAAGAAAGTGACCAAAACAATGACCAAAACTGTATGAAGACAGGACTAAAGTGTCCCCTCAGACCCCTCCATGGCTCAGGACACCTGAAGTCATGGGGTGCTGTCAAGATTTTCTTCATGTAGTGTATCTGGTCCTATAAGCTTTGGGAATGAGACCTTTTTCACTCCTCAGGAAGTTTTGAGGTTCAGCCATGTTTGTGCCTGTTTCTTTGCATCAGTGAGGAGTATTCTTGACTTTTAAAGTTGTGTCTTTTGTTCTTACATATCATTTTCCAGTGTGGTTGGTTTTTGCTCATTTCTTGCTTTATCACACTGGCTAGAATGTCCATCTGATGTTGAATGCAAGAGTGGACACCTTTGCCTGAGTCCTGGTCTTAGGAAGATTAAACCTTCAGCCTTTCATGATCAAGCGTGGTTTTTATGAATATGCAGATAACTTTCCCAGACTACAGAACTTCCCTTCTATTCCGACGCTGCTGAGAAACCTGCAACTGCTCTTACCTTTATCCCTCCACATGGAACATGCTTTCTCTCTGGCTGCTTGTGAAATCTTCATCTTATCTGCTTTAGATGCTTTGGTTGGAAGGTACCTCAGTGTGGTCATTTTCTGGTTTCTTGTGCCTGGGGCTAACTGCACACCTTCATCCTGTTACTACTGTTTTTTAACCATCACATTTAAAACTGTCTGTCTTCATTTTTCTCAAAGACTTTCTCTGCCTGCTCCCTCTGAATGCTCCAGTGGCATGTACATGTGCACCCTCACATGCTAGACTCTCACTCTGTTGCCAATGGCTACTTCTGAAGATTATAGAGGGTCCCTCTCCAGCTTTATAAACAACTGACGGGATGAAGACTGTGACCACCAGAGTTGTCAGGAGTTCTGTCTGACCTACTGAGCTGTCTGCAAGCTGCATAGAGAGCACCAGGGTTACAGCCTTCATGAGTCATCATCTACAGGTGTGCTTTTGCTAATGAAGCCTCTTTTGATTCATTCTCACTGGTTAGGAGCTGGGATAGAGAAGTGGTTGAGGAGCAGAGTCCCAGCATAAAATCCCCCAGTGAGGGGCTGGGGTGTGGCTCAGTGGTAGACCTCCTGCCTAGAGTCCCCCAGTGAGGGGCTGGGGTGTGGCTCAGTGGTAGACCTCCTGCCTAGAGTCCCCCAGTGGGGGGCAAGAGTGTGGCTCTGCAAAGACATGCTAGACCCTAGGTTGTATCCCCAGCACCACAAAAAAGTAAATAATATAACATATTTGTTTGACCTTTTAAGTTAAAGGGTACACAATAAAACTTCAGTTTATAGTGCTCTTCCCACAGCCATGTACACACACACACACACACACACACACACGAATACCTTGAACAGTAACGTCAGGTCAGGACTGGATTCAGCTCAGACTCTGGACTACTTGTTGAGTTTTTGTTTTTCAGGGCAGGGGCCAACTGCAAGGGAGGATTTTATGGAGAGAACTCAGGCTGTGGGGGTGCAACCCCACAGGAGGGCCTTTCTGTGCTGCCTTCAGAGGTATAAAAGCACAGGCCCCATTGTGCAGCACCCCATTCCGTGCTGATATTCTGTTACCAGGCAGGCTGCAGAGCAGGACACAGCACCAGGCAGTAACGACACATCTGCTTCCACAGAGGTCTTCGAACAATTTAACTGGTCTCCCATACCTGTCAACAATGCCAGACTTCCAAACAGTCACCAGACCACAGCACACTCCTCTCCTGCACAGGCTGTAACTCTATCTGTGGCATTGCTCTCCTCCCTAGCTGTCCACTACACATTCCAGCACGTGCTTACCAAACTCTGATCATTTCTCAAACTCACTGCTTAGCAGACAGAGGTGCCAGCGGCAGACACATCTCGGTTTTCCCAGAATGCACCTAGCATGTATCCCTCTGTTTGGTCTGGCTTGTCCGCCCCCTCCCCACCAGGAGAATTTAGGAACATTCTGAGATTGTGGGATGTTCCTATTCACTGAGCTCTCACTGTGTCCTGAGTCTGGAACGTACCCAATCTTGGATGAGCTCCCAACCAGCCTGGGAGGTCCATCTGACTACCCTATCCGGTCAAGGGCACACAGAGAAGCCAAAGTTATGTCTGTATCACAGAGAGATGAGAGACCAAGCTGTGGTCCAGCACCAACCTGTGTGGCCACAACCCATGCTCTCAGCCCCTCTTCTGGGCCAGTTGTGGGTGCTGATAAGGTCCAATGTCCTTCCTGCTTCAGTTGCAAGCTTAGCCCTGGAATCTCAGCCTCAGACTCAGGGAGCCCCCATTACAACAGGAGACTGACTTGACAGGGGACTTAGACCATCAGCCAATGCAGAGGCTGAGAGCAAGAGCAGGAAGCTTAGGGATGGGTCCTGTGCAAAGGACTTTGGGAAGAAGGAAAGTGTCTGGGAGATGCCACCCAGTGCTTTCTTCACCATTTCCTGTCCTTAAGTTTTATTTCTAAGGCGTGGCAACAGGAAAACCACAATAAACCAAAAACAAAAGACAAAAAAGCCCAAAGAACTGCCCAAGGAATGGCTTTTTCTAGAGACTGGTTTCTCAGGCTACTGCTATTAGGTGAGTATGGACTTCTACTTCCTCATCTTGTGAAGAGTCCAGGCCAAGCTGCAGGCTCCCACCACCAATGTTGCCCTTCTTCCCCACAGAGACATCCTGTGCTCCCTGAAAACGTGAGCCATCAGGAGCATCTCCCTCCCTACAGCTGCTTCTGTCAGATATGTTTGTCACAGTAACCCAAGCTAAAAACAGGCAAAGGATCCAGGAAGATGCCTTGGGTAGCAATTGTTTTCTCTGAAGGCATGAGGCCCTGAGTTCAGTTCCTAGAACCCATATTAAAACAAAACAACAAAAACCAAGCGAACAAACATGTGCAGTAGTACACAGTTGTATTCGCAGCACTGGAGAGGAACAGACAAGTGGGTCCCTGGACTCACTGGTCAGCCAGGCTAGCCTAGTCCATGAGTTCCAGTCTTATGAGAGATTCTGCCTCAAAAAGCAAGACCCCCGAGGAAGGACTCATGTATGCACGCACGCACACACACACACATACACACGTGTGCAAAATCAATAAAAACAGGCAAAAGGTTTGACTACAAATGTCTCCAAAGAAGATGTACAAATGACTGATAAGTTCATGAAGACTATCTAGGATGCTGGTTACTAGGAAATCTGAATCAAAGCCACCAAGAGCCACTACCTTACATCTCTAGGGAAAAGAGACAAGTGGGTCAGGGAGACAGCTTAGTGGGTAAAGGCGCTTGCTGCCAAGGCTGACAATGAGTTTGATCCCAGGGAACTACGTGGTGGAAAGAATGGACTTCCACAAGTTGTCTCCTATGGGCACCAAGATACAAACATGCCCTGTTCTCCTACAACATAAACAAATGATCGTAACAGTGTTGATGACGGTGGGGAGAAAGTGAGACTGTGGTACACTGTTGGTGAATATGCATTGGCATCACTGCCTTGAAAAACATGTTTGCATTTTCTGAAAAAGCTAACCTGAGTTCTCTGATAACTTAGCAACTCCACCCCTAGGGGTGTGCCCAAAGAATTGGAAACAGGAGATGTGGAGATGGCTTTCCTTGTTTGTTGTAACACAAGGACTTGAATTTGGGCACCCAAAACTCATGTAGAATCTGGGTACAATGCTCAGCCGGATGGGAGGTGGAGGCAGGAGGCTACCCGGAAGCTTGAAGGACAGCTAGTGTGGTCTACTTGGTGAAGTTCAGGGGCAATAAAAGACCTTGTCTTAAACAAAAGGTGGACGATATCCTGAGGATACCCCAGTCTGTACTCTGATTTCCAAATATGAGACTCGTCTATACGACCCTCCCACCCCCATCCATGCTCTCACACACTCGCTAAGAACTGAAAACAGGAGCTGCTCCATGAACGTTCAGAGCAGCATTGTAAGAGTTCAAATGCAGGGGTCACTCAGCACCCATCAACAGATGGCAGGAAACCCAAGTGGCACACCACATCACACTTCGGACTGACACTCCTTCACAAGACAGAAATGTTCCATGGGCCTTAAGGACACTCTGTAAGTGCAAAAGTCCACACACTGGGTAAGCTACATATGTGATGTAGCCAGAGAGGTAAAAACTATAGGCTCGGTGCCATCGGGGTGGGGTAACTGCTAAAAGATATGTGGTTTCCTGTGTGTGTGTGTGTGTGTGTGTGTGTGTGTGTGTGCTCGCGCACGCATGCAGATAAGTATGAGTGCATGTAGAGGCCCTGGGTGTTGCCCCTCAGGATACTAACCACCTTAATTTTTGAGACAGGGTCTTTCACTGAATTTAGGACTCACTGATTGAGCTAGGCTGGCTGGCTGGGCAGAACAGCTCCAGATCCTACTATCTCTGCTTCCCTAGAGCTGGGATGTCAAGCATGTGTCGCCACGCAAGTCTTTACACAGATCCTGGGACCCAAACTCAGGTCCTTGTGGTTGTGCAGAGTACAGTTTACTGACTGGGCTGCCTGCTTAGCCCCGTTAGTTTTTTTTTTTTTGAGGGGGGGAGGGGGCTGTGTGAATGTTGTGGGGATGGTTGCATAGCGACGTAAGCACACCACGCACCATGGGACTATTTGCTTTGAAACGGTGAGCATCCATCAAGGAAGTCGCATCTTCAGACTGAAACTATGTACTCCCCACACTTGCACTGTGTGACCTGGGATGAAGTCACTGCTGTTGCCCCTGGCTGCTGCCAAAACAGCAACCCTGTCACCTCCAAGCTTGCTTCCTTGTGCCTTGAACAGGGGCAATAAAGCCTTACTCACACAGCTGGTAGCGTGCCACCAGGGCAGATAAGGGCCGCCTTGCCCTGGGTTTTTATGCTCGGTAACTGAGATAATGTGAGGAATGTGACACCAAGCTCAAACGCAGGGCCATTTAACCAGTGTCCTGGCTTCCATCCCATCACACCTGCGGGTGATTCCAGCGCGAACCTGGCAGTTGGCCCTCATCCTCATTGGCTCCCACTCCCTGCAAGTCCTCAGCCTTTATGGTAAACTCTAAAGCCACATCCAGCCTCTCCTGAGCCTTTCACCCCAGAGCACACCAAGGCCATGCACCTGTTATGTGTTCCCCTCCCTCCAACCTTCTTACCGCCAGGGGACCTTTGAACTTGGTCATGCCCCATGCCTTCCCCTTAATAAAATCCCACCAGGTGCCTAAAATAAAGGCCCATTTCTGCAACTCTTCCCCTCTAGGCACTGGCATTCATCTCCTCTCTCCTCTCTGTTCTGTGCCAAGGCTGAGGGTTGTGACTCCAGGGCCTTGATCTTACCTGGTCTTCGTCACCCACCATGCAGGGCAGCAGAAGCATCTGTCTTCTCACTTTATTTTTAATTAATCAACTTTATTAAAGGCAGAGTCTCACTCTATAGCTCTGTCTAGCCGAGAACCTGTTATACAGACCGGTTTGGCCTCACAGAGATCTACATCCCTGCCTCCCTCTCTCCAGTGCTAGGATTAAAGGCATGTGCCATGACACTGACCTGATTGGTGTTTTTTGAGATTGGATCATGTGTAAGTCCAGGCTGCCTTCAAACTTGCTAAGTAGCTGAGGCTGGCCTTGGACTTCTGTTTGCACAGCCCAGTGCTCAGATTACAGGCTCCAGGGCTCCCTACGTGCTAAGAAGTAAGTACTTTACCAACTGAGCGTCCACACCAACCTCCAGGTTTGTTAAGACCAGGTCTTGCAACGTAGCTCAGGCTGGCCTGAAACTCCCCATCCTCTTTTCTCAGAGGATTACAGAAGAGCATCCCAATTCCCACATCCTGTAATTTCTTTTGAACTATACTTCCCGGTGAGGAAGCACTGTGGCCTTAAATCATAGGATTCGAGGGCATTCATTACTGCACACTTTGTGCGTTGGCTTCCTCCCCAGGAGAATGCGACTCCACCCACAGGCAGGCCTCTCAGCGGAACTTTTGCGCTCCATGGTGGGCCAGACGACCGAAAAAGTCGCCAAGGCCACGGCCACGGGCAAAGGAGAGATGGAGACTCACTTCCCCCATTGCTATCAAGGGGTTGGACTCTCCAGGTGCAGCGCGGCTTCTGCCAATTTGTGGTGCGCTCATTTAAAAAGCATTGTCCATGTATGGACGTCAAGCCCAGCACCAGGACCAGGAGGACTTTAGGGGTGCCAGCATCTTCCTCAACACACACACACACACACACACACACACACACACACACACACACACACTAACACATGCAACAGCCCGCTCTCCAGGAGCATGCGCACATCTGCCACTCCAAAGTCAAGTACAAAGGGTGCGTGGCAGATAATGAACACCAGGTGGCAGCAGAGGGCCACCCATAAACCAAGCCCTGCCGCCCCAGCCCGGAGGAGCTGCAATGGCGAGGCTACGCCTACAAAATAAGCCGCACTCCCACCCCTTAGGGCACACATCCTAAGCCACCCTTCCTAAGATACCCCGCCTGATCTGGGATCAGCATGTGACCCAGTAAAAATGTGATGACAGGAGAGGGGAAGAGGACGAAGGGCTCTTCACACCAGGGTGGACCCATAAGCCCCCTGCTTTCTCACTGTATAAGGCCTTTTGCAGACAGCCTGGGAGTTAGAGGAAACACTGTCTTGTGGGAACACAGGTAATGGAGATCCAGAAGGAACACTGCAGATAGCCCTTGGGTGGGGTGAATCAGCGTCTCACAAAACCCCAGTAAGGGCAAAGCTTGTAATATCCACTAGAGTTTCCAAGCTGAAACAGTGACTACTATAGGGTGAGTATTCATCCTAAAGTTAGCCCCTTGACACTCAGCCTAGGAACTCTGACCCCAAGACCAGAAGAGATCGCACCAAAGACCTTATAGACATTGACCCTAGCCATGATCAGGTGGGTCTCTGACCTTGCAAACTTTCTGAAGACCTCTTTCCATATCTTCCCTTGCTTTCTAGAAGGGGGCCCCAGGGGAGTATAGAGGCTGTGAATGACAGGCTCAGACCCTTTACCCTTCTTTAGCCTTGCATCTTACTGTGCTTCTCTGAAACTTGATAAGGGTCTCTGAGCCAGGTCTAAGCTCAGAGCAGCCTCTGGACTCACTCTTTGCTTGCCTTGAGGCACTCCCTACTGACCGGAACCTGAGGGGATGGGTCCCGGAGTTACTACCCAAGAGAGATCCCACAAAGCCCCTGCCTCTCCTGCTGAGGTGTTGCACTACAGCATCCCTGAGAGAGCCACAGAGTTTGGAAAAGCAGAAAGGATCTGTCTCTAGACCGGTGGTTCTCAACCTTCCTAACATGGAAAGCCTTTAATATAGTTCCTCATGTTGTGGTGACCTCTAACGATAAAGTTATTTTTGTTGCTATTTAATAACTGTAATTTTGCTACTGTTATGAATCTTAATGTAAATTCCCTGTTTTCCGATGGTCTGAGGGGACCCTTGTAAAAGGGTTGTTCGACCCCCAAAGGGGTCGCACTGCCCTAGAGTAAACCAGGTCCATGCTGTCTGGTGCTAACACGCAAATGTACTCTGACACTGAATGTAGAATTTCCTTGAAAACAGAAATGCTGAAGAAACTTTGAACCTGAGAGGAGCTGCCTGAGGTCACGTCCGCAGATGCCTGGAGCAGGAGGGGAGAAACGGAAGGCTCTTAGTGTCTTCTGACTTTAAAAAGTGATGCCTACAGAAATTCTGAGGGGTCCCTCCCATGGAAAGCCATCCCCGACCACTCACACTGTAGTAAGAATGATTTAGCCTGAAGCTGGAGAAGGGAGAGAGATGATGAACGCTGAAGAACAGCAGGGCAGGACCAGCGCACCTGCAAGCCATTCCTTGGTATCCTGCCAAGTTCCCCAGCCACTACTCCAGAGCTTGGACCCACCAGGTGGATAATAAAGAAAGTGGCATGTGGCTGACTTTCAGAGGTTTTGTTGAACTTACAAGGCAATGAGGAAGCCAGTAAAACCTCTGCCTGCCAGCAGAGGAAGAGGAGGAGGAGGAGGCGGGAATGCCCTGGTGAGCTTAGGTGTGATGTGGCCAGCTGTCCTCAGGTGACAGTCAGTGGGGTTCCACCAGAGACGATTCATACATGCTTCTAAGAACATGAATCATTCCGGTGGCATCAGCTTTCTGTAAATGGCTAGAGTAGCCTGGAAGATCCCGGAAGGCAGCAGGCACAATTAGTCGGCCCATTTCAGTCTTGCGAAACTTCTTGGTCTGGGTGGATCCTCTAAGACACACCCCTCAGGTGTCTGGTGTGTCCCTGAGTCTGTTCTCTACGTGTCTTGAGTGTAGCTTCTGGTGAGCACCCCGGTCTGTCTCAGGCAAGCTCTATTGCACTGGCCAGCCCAAATTTCCTCTTACCCTAAACTTTATAAGCGCTTGTCTGAGAAATACGGCCAAAGGATGGAGGCAATGTTCACATACGACCCTTTGGGTGGCAGAGGTCACCGTATGTACCCAGCACCCACGTCTCACATCTCTCTCCTGTAAACCTGGCATATCTTCTCCCCTGCCCCATGTGTGCACTAAAAGGTGGGCACCTAACCTGAGGGGTCCCATAGTGATTCTCTGTGTAAACAGTTGAAACAGATCAAACTCTCCTTCCTGGGCGGGGTGGTACTTGGACATGAATCCTGGAACTGCAGCAGCTCTTTTGTGTGTATGTGGGGGACAGCTTGATTTAGAATGAGGCCAGCTAGGCATAAGGCACGATAAAAAGAAATCAGGGTCGGGATGGGATCTTTGGGCCACTGATACCAAAACCCACCCTGCTTAGGGTCTTGCAGCCTTATGTGGGGCGGAACCTCTTCTTGTTCAAGGAGTTGGCTGGACCGAGTTTCCTTCTGCCATGCTACCTGAGGAGTGCCCTCAGCGTGGGCATCAATGATGCAGGCACTGACCACCTGACATAACCAGCCCACTTAGCATCGTGCCCAACACTTAGTTGGCACTGATAGCCAAGTCCTTGGGGAACCTCAGAGCAAGACTATCTCCCTGGAGAGCCCCCCTGTTCTTGGTAGAACCCCATATCCCAGCCAATTGTCACACATGGTCCCAGCACAGACAGCCGAGGCCCAGAGTTCCCAATGTCTCCATTCCTTCTTCTTTATTCCCCTTTCACCCCTTTGTGTTCAGGAGGGGAGGAGACAGCTTCCAGATCCCAGGAAGCCATGGGCCCGTGAGTGCTCTACCTCCACATTATGAACTTCCTACAGTCCCTGCTTTTCGTTGTTCCGAAGCCTGAGTGGAGCATTGTGCAGGCCAGCCTGGCGTCCTGCTTTATGTCAAATGGGCTCACCATCCCGATAGCTTCAGTCCATCTGCAGTTGCAGGTTACCTGTATTAAAAGCCTGTGAGACGTCCACATTAGACAGGAGTGTTCAGCAAAAAGCCATTGCTGTGGGTGGTACTCTGGCCCTTCCCAGTACACAGCAACTCTCTGGAAGCCTCCCATTAGCCGGAACAGTCAGAAAGAATGCTCCCAGCTATCTGGGCCCTAACTTTACACAGGGTGTTTGTCTTTGTTTGAATGACACTGGCATTGTTTCCATAACAGGTGCCAACTGACCTGGTAGGTAGGGTGAGTCCCAGGGAACTCAGAACTCACAGGAAGCTATCGCCCTGCTCTGGCCAAAAGCCTGAGAAGATTTTCAAGGAGAAGGCAGAAGTAAGAAGGCCAGAGAGCTGCAGTGACTAGCCCTGTCCAGCTCACAAGGAGATCAACCTAAACTAACCCTGTCTCCCTGACTTTGGCCTCCTGGACCCCTCCCTTCCCGACCTCTGCCTTCCTGACCCCTGCCTTCCTGACCCCAGCCTCTCTGACCCCTGCCTTCCTGACCACAGCCCCCTTGACCCCAACCTCTCTTGAACCCTACCTTCCCTACATCAGCCTCCTTGACCCCTGCCTCCCTGACCTCAGCCTCCCTGATCTCAGCCTCTCTGACCCTTGCCTTCCTAACCCCAGCCTCCCTGACCCCTGCCTTCCTGAACCCAGTCTCTCTGACCTCAGCCTCTCTGACCCCAACCTCCCTGACCCCTGCCTCCCTGACCCCTGCCTTCCTGAACCCAGCCTCTCTGACCTCAGCCTCTCTGACCCCAACCTCCCTGACCCCTGCCTCCCTGACCTCAGCCTCCATTACTCTAGCCCTTGGACTCTAGTTTCTCTATTACCTTGACTCTACCTCAAATCTTAGTGACTTTGCTGATTAAAATATTGTCAAATATTTAATGGTATTTAATCCCCCACCACTGCCGCCATGCTTGGCCTTAATTTTTACCTTCTCTCTTTCCTTTCTTGGTGGTGGTGTTTGACCTGAGGCTCCTGAGGGTGAAGCTCACTCTACCTCATGACTCACTCCGCTGTCACTGCTCACCCTTTGTCACCTCTAAGCAATCCTTAGATGTGTGCTTGGGTTTCCAGTCCATTCTGAACCACCGAGTAGTGAAGATGGAATCTTCTACTTCCCTGTTGCTGCAACACCTATGAGGCCCCTAGTGGTTTGAATGAGACACACATGTTTTCGTGCTTGTTTCCCCAGTTGGTGGAACTGTTCGGGGAAGATGAGGAGCTGTGGCTTTGTTGAAGGAAGTGTGTCACTGGGGGTGGGCTTTGAGGTTTCAAACGTCCACACAACATTCTAGTTGGCCCTCTGTGATCCGTGGTTGTGTCTCAAGATATAAGCTGTCAGCTACTGCTCCTGCGCCATGCTGGCTTGCCTGGTGCCACGCTCCCTGACATGATGTTCATGGACTATAACCCTCTAAAACTGCAGCCCCAAATAAACTCTTCTATAAGTTGCTTTTGGTCATGGTGTCCTTTTTTGTTTTTAATAATTCATCTCATACATCTGATTGTTTTGCCTAAATGTATGTTCACCACACTCTTTCCTAACTAAGTTAGTTAGGAAAACAGATCAAATCCCCAGGAACAAGAGTTACAGACAGCCTCTAGCTGCTATGCAGATGCTGGGAATCCTCTAGAGAGAGTAGCATTGGATGCTCTTAACCATGGAGCCATCTCTCCAGCCCCCGTCACGGTGTCTTATAACAGCAATAGAAAAGGAACTAAGACACCCCTTCATTAAAGAGTGTTCCAAGGACTGGGAAGATGACTCAGCAAGAATGTTTGCCACGCAAGCCTGAGGACCTGAGTTTGATCCCCAGCACCAGGTAAAAAGCCAGATGTGCTGTGAGCACCTATAATTCCAGTGCTGGGAAGGGTGAGACAGGAGGGTCTCGGGGGCTCACTGGCCAGCCAGCCTTAACTAGATGGGTAAGCTCTAGTTCAGTAAGAGACGCTGTGCCCAACAGTAAGTCAGAGAAGTGACTGAGGAAGATATCAGTCTCTGGCCTCCATGTGCACACACTAGTGAATCCCGCTAGTGAGTGCACCTATATGCATATGCGTGCACACGTATCCGTACACATACACACACACATACAAAAATAAAATAAAGACTCTCTGGAATGTTCTATAGTTGCCACGTACATGCTTGCCATCAGCTTCGACTGAGATGAGGATGAAATTTCAGCACTCCTGGACTCAGGTAGCAGGATGTAGTGAGGTTGAAGATCATATCCCTAAAGTGGGGCAAAGAAGCAAGCAGAGAATGTGTGACACTCATCCAGACAAGGCCAGGAAGCCACAAGCCAAAGTTGAAACCCAGACAGCCACCAAGATAGGAAGTGAAAATGAGTTCACATCCTAGACACATGGAGAGTGCCCAGGAAGTGCCCAGTCCCCAAGGAGACTCAGGAAGTGGGATCAGTTTGCCTAGTCAACAGAGAGGCCTGTCCTGGGCTGTGAAATGTGAACAGGAAGGAAATGGGGACCCACTTTATAACAAGACTGGCAGAAAGCAAGGCACTGGCTGGTGCTGCACATGGCCGGCCAGTGGAAAACAGACGCCGTCTGCAGCTGATGAGCTGTGTAACATTTATGGTCAATCAACCAGTCGGGCTCAATGTCAACATGCGTACTCTTTACCCCAGCAAAGTCCTGCGCCCTATGGTACCACTGCAAGCCGTCGATCACTCACCGGCATTTAGAATGTTCTCAAAGCTCACCAGCAGGAGACTGCTAAACATTTTCTAACAGCCATACAGTGACAGGAAACTTTGTCATTGTTCTGAGACAGGGTCTCACTCTGAAGCTCAGGATTATCTGGCATTTTCAGTGAAGCCTGGGAAGGGCTTGAACTCATAACGATTCCCCTGCCTCAGCGTCTGCATGCTGGGATTGCTGGCACGAGCCACTGCGCATGGATAAAATGCAAACCTTTATAAAGAATGAGAGCTGGACATAGTGGTATATGCTTGTGATCTCAGCCCTTGGGAGGCTGAGGCAGGAGGATCAGAGGTTCAAGGCTAGGCTGGACTACATAAAACCCTGTCTCAAAAAATAATTAAGAAAGATTGGGGAAAGGAATGAAGGAGGGAAAACAAAGAGTAAATACTTGTGGATGAAAAAGGCCACAGGGAGCTGTTACAAACTAGGAAGCCCGCGGTTTGCAGAGATGGAAATGAACACAGGGCAAAGAGGCCCTCTGAGCCTCTGAGCAGCTGCACATGGCTGGCTGCAAAGCTGTGGAGAAGGTACCAGGAGAGCTACAGGACTGTGGCGAAGGAGGCTAAAGGTCAGGGCTCTGGCTTCCCACAGCTGGGGCTGCAGGATGGGTTCCGTAGATGCAGAGGACCCTACAGACTGGTGTACCTGCTCAACACAGGACAAGTGCGAGCAAGGGGGTGCTGAGGTAGAGGCAGGAACCCAAAGGCTTGCCCTTTGCCTTCCCAAAAACCACTGGGAAGTACCCAACGTTGACTCCTACCTCAACTCCGTATTTAAGTTCACGAGTCTGATTAGGGTGCAGGGGGATGGCTCAGTTGATGAAGTGTTTGCCATGCAAGTGTGAAAATACATGTTTGATTCCCAAAGTCTGGGGCCTCCGCCTGTGCAACTATGAAGAAGTCGTCACCCATGCTGCGGTGGGACTTCCCGTGCTTGGCTGCTTTGGGATCACCCATAGTCCTATAGATAACCCCTTTCACACGTATTCTGCAAATGACACTAATAAACTCATCAGTTCCCTAGGTTGAACCTGGCTAGAATTGTACTCTGGCCTGCTTTGGGGACGCTATCTGGAGAATAGGAGGGAATAGATATCCCTCCTAGAAAAACTTTACACAACAGAACAAAGATTTCCTATAGTGAATGATCCAATATGACCACAGCACCGATGTCTCAAGTCTGGATTTTTTGTTTTGTTTTGTTTTGTTTTGTTTGTTTTGGTTTTTCGAGACAGGGTTTCTCTGTATAGCCCTGGCTGTCCTGGAACTCACTCTGTAGACCAGGCTGGCCTCGAACTCAGAAATCCGCCTGCCTCTGCCTCCCAAGTGCTGGGATTAAAGGCATGAGCCACCACTGCCCGGCTCTGGATTTTTTTTAAAGATTTATTTTTACTTATTTTATGTATATGAGTGCTCTATCTGCATGTACACCTGCATGCCAGAAGACGGCGTCAGATCCCATTACAGATGGTTGTGAGCCACCATGTGGTTGCTGGGAATTGAACTCGGGACCTCTGGTAGAGCAGTCAGTGCTCTTAACCACTGAGCCATCTCTCCAGCCCTCAAGTCTGGACCTTCTTTATCATAATTTTCTCTAATTCTGCCTCTCTATTGCCATCCTTGCTAGAATTTGGCATCACGTGACTGTTATCTGTCAGTGGAATTATTTGGCTTTCCTTCACTTGGTTTTCTTGAGACAAAGTCTCTCTATGTAGCCGAGGCTTGCCATAACTTTACAGCAATCCTCTTGCCTCCTAAGTGCTGGGATTGCAGGTATCAGCTTCCCTACTTGACTCCAAGTATTGAACTTTTAGAAAGACAGCTGTGGGGACTGACGAGCTAGCCCAGGAGTTAAGAGGAAATGTTGTTCTTGCTGAGCACCTAAGTTTGGTTCCCAGCACCTGCCTGGATTAAGAGGCTCATAACTGCCAATAGCTCTAGCTTCAGGGGCCACACATTCACATAGACACACACATACATAGACACACATACACATAGACATGCACACTTACATGCGAGCGTGCACGCACATACACACACACACACAACCAAAATCAAATCTTTAGGAACAGATTCCTGGGTTGGAGATGTGGCATGTGGCTCAGTTGGCAGAGTGCTTGCCTAGCATGTAAGGCATTCTGGGTCTCATGTCCAACCACATTCAAAACAGGTATGAAAGTCCATGCCCGTGGTCCTATCCCTTGGAAACTGAAGGCAAGAGGATCCAAATGTCAAGGTATTCTTGGCTACATATTGAGTTAAAGGCCCCTGTGCTGGCTAGTTTTATGTCAGCTTGAAACAAGCTAGAGTTATCTGAAAGGGGGGGACATCAATTAAGAACAATGTCTTCATAAGATTCAGCTGTAGGGCGTTTTCTTAATTAATGACTGATAGGAAAGATTCCAGTCCCTGTGGGTGGTCCCACTGCTAGGCTAGTGGTCCTGGGTTCTACAGAACTTCTAAGAAATCAGGCTGAGCAAGCCAGAAAGGAGCACCGTCCATGGCCTCTACATCAGCTCCTGCCTCCAGGTTCTTGCCCTGTGTAAGTCTCCGTCCTGACTTCCTTCAATAACGAACTGTACTGTGAAAATGTAAGCCAAATAAAATATTTCCTCTCCTGCTCTTTGGTTATGCTGTTTCATCGTAGTAATAGAAACCCTAAGATAGCCACAGAGGACTATGTGAGATTCTGTCTCAAAAACAAACAAGAAACAAAACAAACAAACATGACCATGCCTCAACCCCACACTAGCCAAGTAGTAGCCTCGATCAGTGGCCTGGGTTCCAGCTCCCTGTGTGCCTCCTGAGATACCTCAAATAGAAAATGCCAGTTCAGGTTCGGCTGCTGGAGACATACATGGGGTGTAGGGATCTCTGGGGCCTGGGTTCTACGTGGGTTCTGGAGATCACCAGAGCGCTGTGAGGTTGGCTGAGCCCAGACAGACTCCTCCCATGGCCAGGATTTACCAGCAAATACCAAGGACAAGGTTCTGAACAGAAGATGCAAGAAACAGCAGAAAGGTTCTCCCTCTCCAGTTTAATGACTAAGGCAGGTGACTGCTGACATTGGACCTTGACCCCCACTGAGAAGTCCGGTAGCAATGCTTCCCAGGGGAAATGCCATCTCCAGTGTGGAATCAACCAATCCTAGGACGTTTCACTGCACCCGGCCTGGTCCAATGCCTTGGGACAGGGGCCTGAACCCAGGCTTGTAACATGATGAGCTACCGGGCCTCTAGGACTAAGCAGCTCAGCTTGTATGTAAGTATCAAGCCAGTCTGAACCTACCCATGTACTTGTGGGCTGGCACGTGCCAGCAGGGGGCGCCTTTCTCCAATTCTTTCCAAGTAGCCACTGTGTACCTCCAGTATAGCTTGTGGCCACCTGTACCTCCTATTGCATATGCCTATGTGCTAATGAGCCGTCTCAGACCCCCATGCTTACAGCAGGTAGCCCACCCAATTCTAGGATGGGTCTCTGGAGTCCCAGTGTCACAACAGCAGGCTGTCTCCACCCCTGCCCTGAGCCTTTGACGCCACCACCCACCAGCTACTGAAGAGAGTTTGGGGATACCAGGTTTTCCGCAGGTGTGGCTAGGCTCAAGCCCCAGTGAGGATATTTATGGGGGTCTGGGTGGGTGGGTGAGGCCCCTCCCAGGGCTCTGCTACCCAGGGCAGGGCACCACAGAGCCCTGCCACCCTTCTAGCCTCTGCCCCCTTGAAAAGTCTTTGATCCCCATGCTGCTGGCCGCATCAAAGAACAACTATGCTAAGTCATATTTTTCCCCAAACCAGAAGAGTTCAAGGTCGGGCACAAACATTTGGCTCGTTATTTAGAAATAACACGTCCTCTGGGGCCCAGTATCAGATCAAAGCTCAGAAATTAAACTGCAGAGAAGGCGGCGGCTACGATCAGTGGATTTGTGTTTGCTTATGGTTTTTTTCCCTCCCCTCAGCAGCTAAAAAAAGGGCCTCCAGATTGGCCTAGCGGTTTGGAAGTCTGGTCTGGGGTTCGCAGCCGGGAGGAGACAGCGCTCCGAGGCTTCTGGGCGGGGAGGCTGAAAATATTTGGTTGACATGACAATAGAGATAGCTTGGCAGCTGATCAAACATGGCCTCCAGGAAAATCGTCTCCCCGCTTGTGCCCCAGCCCCATTCATGGACATTGGCATGCATGCACACTAGTCTACATATCGGGGGCCTGAGACCCAGAGTATGCATAAGCACATGCATACATGAGGACATAAATGCACACACACCAAAGACATACACAGGTACATAGGTACATATAAACACACAGGCTCACAAAGACATCCACAGGCACACAGACACAGAGGTACACAGGGGCACACAGACACAGAGGTACACAGGGGCACACAGACACATAGACACACAGGGGCACACAGACACAGACACAGAGGTGCATATAGACACACAGGGGCACACAGACACACAGGGCACACAGACACACAGGGGCACACAGACACATACCCAAAAGACACACAAGCACATACATACACACAGACACAGAGGTACATATAGACACACAGGGGCACACAGACACAGAGACACACAGGGGCACACACATACACAGACACAGAGGTACATATAGACACACAGGGGCACACAGACACAGAGGTACATATAGACACACAGGCACACACCACACACATAGACACACAGGGGCACACAGACACATAAGTATATAAGACAGATTCATAAAGACATCCACAAGTACATATGAGCACATAGGCACATGCAGGGTCATACATAGGCACACGGAGGCACACAAAGACATATAGGTACATATAGATACACAGATACCCATAAGAATACACAGGCACACACGGAGGTGCACACAGGTACACACGGGTACACACAGGTACACACGGCACACAGATTCATGGGTGAGCAACAGACAGATTTATAGCAACAAACAGGAAGGGAGCAGGAACTGGAGACCGCAGAAATGGCTCGCATCACTGGAGAACAACACATGGATCTGCCTGTCCCACTCACTCAGGCAGGCTGCTTCTCAAAAGGGCATCACCTCTTGCTAACCCTTTGCTGTGAGGCTCCCAGATCCCACTGTGCCCCTCTAGCCACAGTCAGAAGTGTGGGAAACAGGTGGGACACAGGGCAGAGAGTATCACGATCCCCTGGCATAGCCTGTGACCTCTAGTGTCCTTTCTCTCTGACTAACCAAGTGCTCATAAGGACACGGGCTACTCCACTTGTGGCCTCTTTCCTTACGTGTCCCCATAGCCCTATCCTATGCTCCCATGTTCAGGCTCCAATCCTGTCCCAGCCTCGGAACTAACCCATAGTCACTGCCTTCTCTAGACCCCCATGTGGAGTCACAAGTCCACATCCCAGTCAACTAAAACTTCCATCCTGCCCCAGACCCTGGAGCTCTGTCCCTGCAGGGAACACTCCCGGTCCCACCTCCCTCTGTGATCAGGTGCAGAAACTGCTTTGGCTCTAGGCATGCCAGCTGAGGTCCCATCCCATTGGCTGCAAGCATCCATTCACCTGTACACATGACCAGGGCTCAGCTAACGAGATGGCAAGGTTCTGGGGCTTCTGGAAAACTTTAAGAGTCTGTGTCCTGGATGGCAGGTGAAAGGATGGAATTTTAGCCCATGACAATGTCTCTTCCATGTGACAATGCTGTCTGGGAACAATGTTGTCTGTGTCAATACTGCAGAAAGTCCAGGAAACCAGGTCCTGGTGGATGGCACTGAGTCACCCTCTTCTGCCACAAGGCAGATCAGCCCTCAGATGCTACAGAGGTGGCTGGCAGTACACAAAGCCACAGGCTCTGGATGGCTTCGCCTTGCAGCCCATAGGCCTGTACCACCCACTGTCAGCCTTCTCAGGCTCTTGGACATCTGGGTCCTCCTGCTTCTGGTCATGCCCCTGTTGCTGAAAGCACTGGCTGGCATGCAGCCCATCTGGCTCTTCCAGGTATCTCCCAGAGCAATCCTTAACCACAGCTGCAGACTCCTTCTGTGCCTGAGAAGGGAGCATGCCCAGCCCCAACCTGGCACTTATCTTCTCTGGTGGCTGGGGGATATACTGCCTACACACCTATTCCTGCAGACATGCACATACACGCACACAGGTCCACATTACACAGCTGTCTACGTTCATCTCTATGGAGACAGATAGACTGTGTTCCCCCAAGAAGACATTTGCACATGAGTGGTGCGTTTAGGGAAAAAACTGAGGAAGCATTGTCAGGGGGTGAGCCAGAACGCAAAAGCGAAGAACAAAAGTAGCCAGGGGTGCTTTCGTCAGTGCATGGTTGTCCTGGCTAGTTTTATGTCTTCTTGACATAAGCTAGAGGCATTGGGAAAGAAATGTCTCAGTTGAAAAAAAAAAGGCTCCATAGGATTTCCTTGTGGGCAAGGCTGTAGTGAGTTTTCTAAATTACCAACTGAGGGCAGAGGGCAGCTCACTGCGGGCAGTGTCATGCCTGGTTAGGTGAGCCAACCTGTGTGAGAAGGCAGGCTGAATGAACAAGCCATGAGAGCACTCTAGCAAGCAGCACCCCTCCACGGTCCCTACTTTAATTCCTGCCTTGACTTCTCTCAGTGATGGAGTGTGACAAGTTGTAAGCTGGAATAAAATCCCTTTCAGCAACAGAAACCTTGACTAAGACAATGGGGGACCCCAAGAGGTCACAACAGAGTCGAGGGGGCAAATCTTAGTTAAATTATCACAGTGGAGGATGGCCTCAAATGCACATGGACCCCAGCTTTTCCTGGCCATCACCCCATGGACCTGTGCATCTTACCATACGATATACCAAAATAGATGTGTGAACACATATGTATCACTAGGCACACGTTCCCAGGCTGTGGGTTCGACAGCCTGTGACACAGCAGGGGAGTGTTCTATGTGGCTGAGACTTCATTGTCCCCATTCTGTTTGGGAACGGGTGCTCTCCAGGAGCTGTCACAGGGAAGGAAGACCTGAAGATGGTTCTGGAGGGGCGATGTCCCTTTAATGTGTCTCCCAAAGCCTCATCTCCAAGGTTAGCATCAAAACCAAGACACATAAGGGAGAAATGGAAAACAGCTGGCAGTAAGACAGTCTGACTATTTTCTCAAAGAGAGATGGACATAGTGGCCCAGGTAAGTTTCTAGGCAACATTATTTTCGGTACCAGGTGTTAATGGCATAAGAATTAACACAAGCTAAGCAATTGGATGGGGTAGGCACCTAGAACAGCAGATGCAAAGAATCCTTGTGTTTCAGACATCTACAACCAAGGGCTGCAGGAGGGGGTATGGAGTGAGAGTGTTGGCTCAGCCCTTCCATGTGTTTCTGGGATGCCATCTTCCAAGAAAGCTGTAGGGGAAAGGATGGCCTCGTCTGGACAGTGTCACAACTGTGCTACAGTGCCAAGAGACCCAGGGCTCCTCAGATACAGGGCCTGACTAGAGATGTCCCATGCTATCTGCACACTGATCACATTGCCAGCAGACACTCAGGGCATGGGCACCTTGTGACTCAGAGTCCTAGTTTCTAGGGAATCTCATGTCCTGTTGCCTCATGTCCTGTTGCCTCAGCAAGACATGGGTTCTTTGAGTCTGTGGGGACCTGATGAGCAGTGACCCCAGCCAAGGTCAGAGGGAAGAGCTTCTAGACCCATCCACAGTCAAGGAAACTGAGCCCCCCTGAATTATCTAGAGTTCTAGGGACACAACAGGGCCGGGAATGGGACAATGGGTCTGTCACGAGTTACAGAGCCCCAAGGAGTTCAGAAAGAAGACACAAGTTTCTAAACAGGGCACGGAGACCCAGCCAGGGAAGGGTGTATAAGAGCTGCCTTGTGTGCTACAGGTGAAGTTGGCTGCACCAAGCAAGCAACAAGCCTCATGGGTGGGCAGAGGCAGTCTCTCTTTTGCACCCTGTCCCTGGCTCAGCAGAAAGTATAGCACCATAGTGGACAGTGGCTTTTCTAAGGTGCATCTGTGGTTCCAGGAGAGTGTCCTGGGAGTGTTGGCACAAATGGTAATGAATTAGGATCAAGGAAGTGCTCCCTCAGACTCTACAGGGTTGAGGTCTGGTGCCTCCCAAGGCTGATAGAGGTCTAGCCCCAGCCCCACTCCAGTGCCTGTTGCTGTCTATGGTGCTTGCCAACCCTCAGTGTGGGCGCATGCCTGGCTATGTCCCCTTCTTTACATGGCCACTCTGTTCACTCTTCTGATTAAAATTCTTGTCATTAGACTCAAGGCTGGCTTATGCTAGAGAAGGTGATTCAGTTGCCAGCGTGCTTACCTAACATGCACAAAGCCTTGTCCAAGTTAGGTTCAATTCCTAGCTCTACAAAAATTGATGGTGGTGGTGTATGCCTGTAAGCCCAGATCTTGGAGGGTGGAGTCAGGAGGATCAAGAATTTGAGGTCATCTTTGCCTACGTAGTGAGTTGAAGATCAGTTGTGTCTACATGAGAGACTGTCTCAAACAACAAAGACAATGCCAAAAAGTAGGTTTGAATCTAAAACCAGGACTTTAACTAATGCTATCTGGAGAGACCCTGTTTCCTAAGAGGTCACATTCTGCATGGACAGGAATTGGGGATGATTATTAATCTAGCATTAACTAATTCTATCTAGGCAGAGGGCTGGGAAAGACACTAGAATCCCCTGTTGAGCTTTAGGGACCCCAAGCAGGGTGACCACCACAGAATCTGGGGAGTAACGACTCCTGACGGTGTACTCCCAGGGTCAACTTTCAGAGACAGTCCCTGTCTTAGTTAGCCTCAGCTGTCATCTTGACATGGTCTGGAATCACCCGAGAAGAACCTCAGTTGAGTAATTATCTTTATCAAGATGGTCTGTGGACATGACTTTGGGTTAATGCGACTGTCTTAGTTGATGTAGGAAGGCCCACCCACCCCACTGTGGGCGGCACCATTCCCTAGGCAGGTGGTCCTAGGCTGTACAAAAACACTAATTAAGAGCAAACCAACAAGCAGTGTTCTTCCATTGTTTCTGCCTCCAGGTTCCTTCCTTGACTTCTCTCAGTGATGGATTGTGACCTGGAAATCTGAGCCAAATAAACCCTTTCCTCCCTAACTTGCTTTGGTCATGGTGTTTGTCACAGTAACAGAACACAAACTTGAAAATTTTCCATCATTAGATCCCTACCCCTTGGACACCTCCAGTTCTGGGTCTCTTTGAAGAAAATCAGACACCCTGCACAGACCATGTCCACCAGGTGATGCTACACTCCCTTCCTCCAGCTCTCTTCCCCCAGCATGTCAGTTCAAGGCTGAAGAGAAAGGAGACATGTGGGTTCTGCCTGGGTACTCCACAGCTATCAGACAAGACCCTAGGACATTCCTATACTTTCCCAATCTGGAGAGGCTCTGGCCAGTATGGCCAGATGAACAGTCAGACTGTCCGACAGGTCCTCATTGGCTGTCCTCAGCTTTGTCAAAGACCCAGGGTTACCCAAGGAAGTGAGACCTGCTTCTACCTACTGACCTTCAACAAGCTTGTACAGGGCAGTATAGGGTTCTCTGTGATTCCTTGGGGGCTTCCAGAAACATCCTCTTTGCTCTTGCCTGTTCCAGTGACCCCTACCCAACTTCTTCAGCCATCAAATGATATCCTGAAGAACCCTAGCACCCAAAGCAAGAGTTGGTAACCACACTACGGTTCCTGCTTCAAAGGATAATATGCCCAGTGTCCTCCCTCAGGTGCCTGTACCTGTATGTGGTGAAGACCTTGCTCCACTGATGCCCAGAGCTCTGACCCTTCCCAGGCTTCTTGTTTACCAGCAGGAAAACAGGCCCAGCAGGCGGGTGGGGTGCAGGCCGTCCCTGGCCCCAGCTGTGGAGCAGCTGAGCTCACTGGAAACCAGCTAGGGCCCTGAATGCCACTCTTGTCTGCTGGCCTGGTCAACAGCCTCTGTGCCTGCCCAGAGTCTCTATTGACTCAAGATAAGTTCCGGGGGCCCAGAGAACTCACTGTTTGGCCCAGTGTCCAGGCAGGGACAGCTGGGCATGGTGAGTCCCAGGCTGAAACCCAGTGGCCGGTATTACCAGCTCTGCAAACACGCAGCTGGCCACACACTGTGTCCCTCATGGCAACACCTATCAGCTTCTTGTGGCAGTGCCAGCCATGAGGTGGGTCGCATGCCCTTAGACCTCTGTCCAGAGCAGGTGTTGGAATGACGTCATATCTTGCCAGAGATGACTTGGTCTTCCGACTCTCACCAATATTTACATTCTCAGCTGTGCAGAAAATCTAATCAGGCTTCCAGTGACACCTGCCAGGTTCTGCCACATTGGTCTCTGGCTCTGCTGATCTGGAGTTTAGGCTTCTGGAGGCCCAGTGATCTGACAGGTGGGACCTGGAGTGATGTGAGGGAGGACTGGGGCACAGCAGCAGGGACTCAGGGAGGAAACACAAGGTGAGATGGGCAGGCAGATGCAGCTCTAGCCTGCAGGCTTCCACCTCCTCAGAGGCTCTGGGGCTCCATCCACTCTGCCCAGAGCTAAACCAGAGCTCATGTCCAACTCACTGAGGCTTGGGTCAGAGACCAGCAAAAAGAAAGGGGGGTATGAGGAAGTACTTTCTAGAAATTTCCTTCAGGAAAAAAAGCAGCTCTATCATCTTGAGCCCATGGAGCCATTGCAGTTGCTAAACCAGTGAATGAGTGAGTGCCCAGTATGACCACTGGTGAGTGCACAGTACAAGGGTCTTCTGGAAGGTCTTTATCCCCAAGGCCTTCACCCCTTACTGAGGAAGGCTTTCTTGCTCTGCTCTGGCTGACCCCCCCCCAGCATAAACAATGGATAGAGTCACAAAGACAAGGACACTTGTGGGCCGTGTCTTCCTCAGAGCCCCAGCATGATCTATCCCATCAGCACACCCACAAGGGCCAGAGTCCCTGAGGAACTGTCTGGGGTCCCATTGGCCATTAAGAACTGGAGATAAAGCCCATCTATGTCAGAACAAATGAGACACTGAAACCAGAGACGCCTGAAGAAGATAAACCCAGCACTCATGTGCAGCAGGGAGAAACTGTGTACCCCTGCCTCCCGCACCCCCAGCCCAGCAGAAACAAAGAGATCAGAGGCAGCCATGTTAATCATTACTGCTCAGGCCACGGTGCGGAGAGTGGGCCTTTATTTGAAGGAGGAAAGGAGGCCCTATGTGGTCCTCAAACCCTGGCCCTATGCTGGGCCTGGACTTGTGAAGCAGAGCCAGCCCTGCCCTCACATTGGCTCATTACTAACCACTCCACTGCACAGCAAAGATTGCTCTAAGTTCTAAGTCCTATCCTCTGTGTGGACGCAGGGCAGCCCACCCAGGTAAGGAAGGACACAGACGGGTTGACTTGGTGGCATCATCCAAACTTGAAGAATGCAGCTGTAGGTCTGCTCCGAATCCCCAAGCCCAGACCTCATGAGATCTCCAGGGCACACCCAGAGGGGCAAGGAAGCTCTTCTTAACTTGTCCTTACTGAAGAAGCTCCCTCCGCGCTGGGACTTTTAGAATCCTGGGGGATCCAAATTCATGCAATGCCATCCCCAAAACCCCCAGCAGCCATCAGAGAGGTGCAGCCTGTGCCAAAGGCCAGGCAGCAGGCTACAGCTGGCAGTCTTGATCAGGTCCCCTGCCCAAGCTTGCATGACTTAAGCCCAGAGTAGGAGCAGTACCTTCTCAGGAGCTGAGGCGAGTCCAGGTACAGAGCTTCACTCTGTCCTAGGAGGCTGAGTCTTCTTCCCAGAGAAGAGCTGAGGGCAGAGACAGCTGACAGGATCCAGAAGGGCAGAAGTTCCTGCCTGGTGAGGGGTACCATGGCTACAGGGAGTTGAGAGGCCCTTTGCAGAGCAGCTGTGAAGGCTAACTCTGGACATGTGGTACCTGTGCTCTACCCTGGTGCAACTGCTGTTTGAGATGAAATAGACAAATTTCTTGGGGCTCAACAGAGGGAAGCTGTTCCCACTGATAAGGATGTGGAAATCCCCTTCAACCCAAATAAGGCACAAGGTCACAGGGCAGCAAGGGTGGAGCCAGGCTCCCCATGAGAGCAGCAAAGCCAGAAAGAGAGAGCATGGTTGTTCCTCGAGATTGTATGTGCTTTCACAAGCATCTATGTGCATGTATGTGTACTTATGCACATGTGTCTGAATGAACACGTGTGTGTGTATGCCCATATCTATGCATTCACATGCATATATATATATATATATATGCACACACACACACACACACACACATGTACACATGCTTGTGTACATGTCCGTGTCTATGCAATGCATCTGCATACATACACATGTGTACTTGCATACATCAATGTGTTTGTGCACATGTATACATATATGTGTCATGCACACATCTGCATCCCACACACACATTTGCCTGCACTCAGGTATACTTATGAACATATGTACGTCTGTGTGTACACATGTGTGCGTGTACTGCTGTCCTAACAAACTCTTTTCATCCCAAAGAAGCCATCTTGGGTTAGCTGTCTAACCTTGAAGTTAAATGCGTCCCAATTCGTTTGTTTTTCATTTAAATGAAACTTAAGTTCACACGGATAATTACTCTTCCATTTTAATTTCATGGTGAAATTATTTTTTGGTGTGCTCCTCCCCACAAAATAAGATCTCACTATGTAGCCCTAGCTGGCATGGGATTCACTGTGTAGACCAGACAGGCTTCTGCCTCCCGAGTGCTGAGATT
Source organism: Grammomys surdaster (assembly GCF_004785775.1). Taxonomy (NCBI): domain Eukaryota; kingdom Metazoa; phylum Chordata; class Mammalia; order Rodentia; family Muridae; genus Grammomys; species Grammomys surdaster. Next base: position 58,112 of record NW_021627518.1, on the reverse strand, counting down.
TAATTAATCATTAATTAATTAATTTTACATCCCAATCACAGCCCCCTTCCCTCCTCTCCTCTCAGGTCCACCCTCACATTCCCCTTCTTCCATCCTCCCTTCCTTTTCTCCTCAGAGAAGGGGAGCCCCCCACCATGAGTACAACCCACCCTGGTACATCCAGTTGCAGCAGGACTAAAGTGCATGCTCTCCCACTGAGGCCAGACGAGGCAGCCCAGCTAAGGAAAAGGGTCCCAAAGGCAGGCATCAGAATCAGCTTCAGCTCCTGCTCCAATTGTTAGAGGACCCACATGAAGACCAAGCTGCACATCTGCTACATATGTGTAGCCTATGAGGCCTAGGTCCAGCCCAGGAATGCTCTTTGGTTGGTGGTTCAGTCTCTGTGAGCCCCCAATGGGCCCAGGTTAGCTAACCCTGTAAGCCCTCTTGTGGTATCCATGCTCCTCCTGCTATGGTTAAATTCCTGGTTGCCTCACTGGCTGGGATCAGTTTTCATGATCCTTCCCACACTGGGAGCCTCCAGGGACCAAGGGCAGAGGTCATGGACATGCATCTCCCTGTCCTTCTCGCTCAGTCACAACTTTATTTTGTAGTCACCAACACACAGTTTTCCTGGTCAAATTGTGCATGCTTATCTGTCTGCCACCCAAAGGAAAGGCTGTCTTCCTTTACCCTGAATTCAAGTTGTCTTTTTTTGTGTGAATAATTTCAAATGTTTATATAAATAAGAACTACATAAGAAACTACCATTTTCTGTTATTGATTTCTGCCCCCCCAAGCCCCCCCTCACACACACACCTTGTTTTGACTTGTTTTTGTTTTCCAACTGACTCTGGAAGTATCATGAACTATTTGCTGGGGACTGAGCAAAAAGAGAGGAGAGGAAGAGAGAGGACGGGGTTGGGGGCAGGGCCTGGATAGTGTAGATCCAGGATGAGAGAAAGAGGCAGGTTCCACAGAGCTCCTGAGTTCAAACTGGATCCTCAGTGACTTCTTAGGCCAAATAAGAATCCCCTCAGAGACTAGAGTGAGGTTAGGAGAGGAGCAGCCATGCACACTCAGAACGAGTGACCAGAATCCGTCAGTGACAGCTGTACCCACACTGGACCAGTTGGCCACATAGCCGTGGGGCCCAAGCCATCCTTTCTGGGAACACAGCAGCCTGGGCTAGCATACAGGGCAATGCACAGGGAAGGTACTGCAGGCCCTTCTAAAGTTCCCCTGTCACAAGAAGCTCAGGTTTCGGTGAACTCTCCTTCTGCCCCCAGGGCATACCTTGGAAGGATAAGGCCTGCCAGGGCATCTGGGCTGTGACAATGTTGTTCCCAATACCAAAGGTCTTGCAGAAGTTCTCTTAGGTTAATGTGACAGGTGGCCACAGGTGGGACAAATCCAGGATCATCTTTTCCTGCACTGCCAAGAGCTACATACAGTTCACCTATACCTTGACCCCCACCCTCCTGGAGTCTTCCATATCTTGAACCGTCAGAATCGATAGAGCCTCTTACCACATGCTGGCACTCAGGGATGGGGCAAATGTTACCACGGACTATCAGCTAGCTGTCTGAGGCCAGAGAGGTGGCAGCTACCCCTGGGCTCTTAGGGATGGTCCAACTTGAGGAAATCTACCAACTCTTGGGACAGCGTTTACCATGACTATCACCAACCGTTCACCAGTGAGCACTGAGTAGCCCAGGGGGAGGCTCTGAGGTCCCAGATTCCTTCTTCACTCATTACAGAGACTGTGGGGATTGTGGCTGACACCTCAAAGCTGGCTGCAGGCTCCAGCTGCAAGGAGAACAGGGCCAACCAAGGCCCCCAGCTCACCGTGTCTGTGTCAGCTCCTGGGGATAAGAATGAGCATCCTAACTTGCCCTAGCTCCACCCCGAGTATCTCAGAACCTTAGCAGCCAAGGGTGCTTCCACAGCATTCTGTAGTCTAGAGCAGTCTGATTTCCTGTTCCAGTCTTGTCCTTTTTAAATCTCACCTGCTTTAATGACAAGTGAGAGGCGGGTTTCCTGCTGTCTCCTTTCCATCTCTCCATCTCTGCTGCGTGTTTGCTTGCAAACAGCTCTGTAGCCTACAGCAAGATCCATACCAGTACCCAGAATTGGGAGCGTAAGCAGAGTCTGGGCTCCGGTGTCAGAGTAGACGCCTCCCACCCTGGAATGTGGGTCCTCCGGGCCATGTCTCCACAGTTTCCCACTCTCAAACCCATTCCAGGTATAGAGGCTTCAGTTTAAGTCAGTCTCTGACAGATCCAGGGTGAGAGACACATTCCTGAATGCAAAAGCCCCAAATCCAGCCAAACCCTCCTGACTAACTAGCTAGAAGTTCAAGTAAGGGGCTCGTTTCAGCTCCTTCCTCTCCCAGCTCATAGGCTACAGGGCTCTACCCAGACCCCAGAACACTTGGGAACAGGAGAAGGCACCTCAGTCAGCCCCATTGTCCATGCCCCACAAGTCTCCATGCCCACAGCTGGAGGCTAGTCCCCACACCGTCTCAGAGAGCCAGACCCTTGGTGACCTTTCCCTCAGTGACACCAGATTCCAGGTCAGCACCTGCCACGGTCATGGTTTGGTCTCTTGCGCATACACCCACCTTGTGGAAGCCCAAGGCACCCAAGGAGAAGATCCAACACAGAGCCTCCCAGCCCCACAGCCTTCAGGCAGGGACCCTGAGCCAGCAATGCCTACCTGAGCTGCCTTTCAACTCATGTTCATGGAAACCATGGAGACAGAACACAGTGTCATTCTCCCAAGTCACTAAGCTCAAGCCCTGCCATTTGGTAGCTAACTCACACAGCTTTCAACCCTGTCAAAGGATGACTCCTGGAAGTCTTCTAGGGGTCAGTGAGGTGCTACAAGGCCTTGAGGGTGGAATGGAACTCTGCCTGATAGATGTCATTGAGAAGAAGGTCCCTTGACTGCCCCTGCACAGACACATACACACACACACACACACACAGAGAGAGAGAGAGAGAGAGAGAGAGAGAGAGAGAGAGAGAGAGACAGAGACAGAGAGAGAGACAGAGAGAGAACAGAAACAGACACAGTCAGAGAAACAGACATAGATACACCGACACACATACCACATACATATATACCCCAGAGAGAGAGAGAGAGAGAGAGAGAGAGAGAGAGAGAGAGACAGAGAGAGAAAGAGAGAGAGGGAGGGCGAGGGAGAGACAAAGAGAGACAGAGACAGAGAATATTAGATTGCTAGGTAGAAACAGAGAGACAGAGACAGGGAGACAGAGACAGACTGAGAGACAGGCACATACAGAGACACAAATACATAGACACATACACACACTACACACACAGTGAGAGAGACAGACAGAGAGATAAAGAGAACAGAGACAGAGAAACAGACATACATACCATACACACACACATACCTCCCCATACAGAGAGAAACAGAGACAGACAGACAGACAGACCGACCAACACACACACATGCACACACACACATGCACACACGCACACACACACACACGCACACAGGGGTTTCCAGGTTTCTAGACCCTCTCTTGTGTCCTTCCAGGCGCTGGGGGTCTCTTGGGAGGCTCCTTGGCAATCTTTCAATTTATATCTATGTCTTTAGGACAAGTCTTCCAAAGTGGAAGGTTCTGAGTCTGTCCTAGGGGTCTCAGGAAGGAACCAGACCACAGGTGTCCTTGGAAGCTTTCCTGAGGCCTCCTGGGAAGACTGACCCCTCTCCCATTCCTCACTTCCACCCACACCCCAAGCAAACATGGGTCCCCAGTGAGAGAGACACTAGGAAAATACACAGAGCCAGCCTGGGCTATGGACTGAGCTCCAGGTGGACCTGCCAGAGGTCCTGCCCAGAGGTGGTTATGCTTGATGCATCTGTTCCAGCAGCAGCCCAAGGAGGGGTCTTCCATCCTCTGCTGTGCAGAGTGCAAATGGAGGTCCAGAGAAGCAATGGAACTGGCCTGAAGCCGCCTAGAAGGTGTGAGCAGGGCTGGGTGTGAGTACCCGTGTCTGCCCTGGCCCTGTATTCGTCCTGCTCTGGATTCTTCCCAAAACACTCATAAAAGCACTCATCAAAGACATCCCAGAAAAGCTGGGTTTCCTCTAAATGGTGAGCAGCGGTTCAGTCCTTCTCAGGGATGTACGTTCTCACGTACTGTCCTGTGAGGCAGATTGTTGTCCAATCCTACACTCTACCTGGTCCTGTCAATCCTGCACCCACAGAAGAGGCTACAGTAGAGAGAGCCTGGGCAAAGGTCTCCTAACTACTTGGAGCTTAGTCCATAGCCCAGGCTGGCTCTGTATGTTTTCCTAGTGTCTCTCTCACTGGGGACCCATGTCTACTTGGGTGGGGGTTGAGGTGAGGAGGGGTTGAGGGGGCTGTCTTCCCAGGAGGCCTCAGGAAAGCTTCCAAGTAGGTGTAGTCAGGCCACTTCCTGGGAAGATCAGCTTGCTTTTCAGAGCCCAGGTGGGTGCTCACCAGCAGTTCTGGGCTGCCTGTTTACACAAACTTGCAAAGAGATTTGAGGTGGCCATGTGCCTGTAAACTGCAGCCAAAGTCAACAGAAAACCCGCACAGGAGGAAGCTAGGGATGGAGGTTGTTTGACCTGTAGGAGAGAAGGCCCTGCACACTAAGAAGTGCTGGCAAGTGGGGGCAGAAGTGTGTGCCCTGTGGCCAGACCCGAACAAGATCAGCAGAAAGGAAGACCGGATGGGTGCTCTGAGACGTCCCAGACCACCCCAGCTCACTGGAAAACACAGATTTCTCCAGCAGTCTGCAGGTGGCATAGCGGCCTCAGAAGCTCAGCCCACAGGAAGGAAACAGCTGCTTCAGAGGTGCCCCATGGACTTTATTCCATGGATTTGAGATGTCATTACTTTGTCTCAGTGTTCTATTTGCAATGACAGGAATGGAAACCAGAAATTATCTTGTACTCGCCAGAATAGTTTGCGCGCATGTGTGTGCAGGCTGTGTGTGTGCAGGATGTGAGTGTTTGTGAATGCACGCATATGTGTGCTTATGTGTAGACAGACCAGAGGGCAACTTCAAAAGTCATTCCTCAGGTACCTTTCACCTTGTTTTTTGTCGCTGGTGGTGGTGATGTTTTATGTTTGTTTGTTTCGTTGTTTGGTTTTTTGTTTTTGTTTTTTAGATAGGATCCTTCTCACCTTTCCATGGTACTCACCAAGTAGGCTTAGGCTGGCTGGCAAGTGAGTCCAGGGAATCCTCCTATCTCCTCATCCCAGGTGCTGGGGTTACAAATGCACACCGCCCCTCCTGGCTTCTCACGTGGACTCTGAGGATTGAACTCAGGCCCCAAGCCTGCACAGGCAGCACTTCAGTCACTGGGCCTTCTCCTCGTGCTTTTCTTAAAGGGAAGACCACTCATTTTGGGTATGAGATAGTTCTCCTTTATGGCTGGCAAGGACTCAAATTGTTCCCTTCCCTTTGTATTCCCTCTGAAAACCCAAGGACACAAGTCCATGCATCTAGACACTCAGAAAGGTGTGAGATACCCACGTCTGCCAGCAATGTCAGTGGACAGCAAGGTCATCCTTCTGATTTAGCTGTCTCATTGCTGTGACAAAATACTTGGGAAAAGCAACTTAAGGAAAGAGAAGTTTATTTTGGCTCACAGTTTTAAGGTGCAACTGTCATGATGGGGGAAAAAGCCCGTCAGAGTGTGAGGGGCTGCTCACGGTGCAACTGCAGTCAGGAAGCAGAGAGAGAGAGACGAATGCTAGTGCTCAGCTCACTTTTGGCTTTTTGTTCAGGCCAGGAGCCCAGCCTAGGGAATGGTGCCACCCATGGTTCGAGTGTATCTTTCCACCTCAATTAGCCTAAGCCAGAAACTCCTTCACAGCCACTCTCTGAGATTTGTTTCCATGGAGAGTCCAGGTCTTGTTTTGTCGACAACTACCATAAAACCATCATTTATCATAGGTGCAACAAAGCTGAGCTTCAGGGGCTAGAAACTAACAGAAACCAGAGAGTATGGGGTTGAAGGGTCAGAGGTCAGCAAGCGTTGACTAGAGGCCCTTCGGCAGCCTGGTGGAAACCTGATGCATCCAGTTCACTGACCCACACATCAGAGTTAGTGCATTTAGACAACTAGATGGGTGTGCATTGTTCAACCTGAAGGTCCTAAATAAATGACACGATCATGTGTCAAAAGCATGGACCGGCAAGGAGAGAACTTCACTATACATATTAGGCAACTGAGGCTTGGAGTTGGGCAACTCACTGGGCCAAGAAGAGAAATGGCTGAGCCTTGTCCTTCAGGCTAATGTCCCCACTGCAGAGATAACACCTGGGCCTGCACCATGAGCAATGGCCACTCTCCTTACCTTCTCTGCACATGTGAGCGACACCTTAGCCTCTGCACTTAAGAAGTCTCATGCTGGGTTTGGTTTTATTTAGACACAATCTTGTTCTGTAGCCCAGGTTGGCCCTAGCCTTGCAATCCTCCTGCCTCACATGAGTTTGCAATCCTCCTGCCTCACACAAGTGTTAGGGTTACAGGTGAGTGCCACTATGCCTGGCCTAGTGAGGACTCACCTGTGCACACACATATGAAGGCCACAGGTCAACACTGGATGTCTTCCTCAATTGCTCTGTTGAGACAAGCTCTCTCAATAAACCTGGAGCTTGCTGATTTGGCTGGGTGAGAGGCCCACAGTCCCTAGGAATCCACCTGTCTCACTTCCCCAGTGCTGAGATTACAGGCACACATGCCTGGCTTTCTATGTGGGTACTGGGGGTTGGACTCAGGTACCCATGCTTACATGCCACTGCCCTGAACCAGCTCCCCTGTTTCTCAGAGTTTTCACGTAATTAACACACTGGTTCTTTGATGGAGCTTTCTTTCTTTCTTCCTTCCTTCCTTTCTTTCTTTCTTTCTTTCTTTGTTTCATTTTTTTAAATTCTATACCTATTTACTTTGCCTTTGGCTCTGGCTATTAGCTTCTGCTGCACAAAAGCTTGACTTTCATTTAAATGTAATTTCCAACCTCCTAAGTTTAGTGAAGTACAGGTGTGGATGGGCTCCTTCCGTATGATTCCATCTTCCTGGAGGCCTGCTCTACCACTTGTCACTGGGTTCTCAGTCACATTTGCAGTCTGCACACTCTAACATATGTAAGGGTGGGTCATGTCCCTGGGTTACACTGCCCTTCACAATCTCTGTGGGCCACAGGGTCCCACCCAGACACAGCACAGTCACTAGGAAGGATGGACCCCAGAATCTGCATTCCTTAAACACTCTGAGAAGAGTCTCATCACCAGTTCACACAAGACCTTTGGGGGTGAATATGTAAAAGCTGGTAAATGATTCTTAATCTGCAAAGTCAGAGGTCTGGGGGATTGATATGCACACTGGTCCCTCCAAAGGGTGACAGGACAGCAGAGTCCTGCTCCAGGGAAATACTGTATTAGCAGCCTGTCAGAGCCACGGTAGGAGGAGCTGTTCAAGTGAGGGCATTTGAGAGCATCTCATTGAGCAGGTGGGGAAACTGAGGCCCAGAGAGCAAAGGGCCTGAAGTGAATTGTTCAAGTCTGAACCATAGTCCAGGTCAGGTTTGTGTCCAGTTGCAAAGAGGGAAGACGCCAGTGGAACTCAGTGTCCCTCGGCTCCCTGCAGTTCTTCAGAACAGAGCCTCAACCCTTGTGGTTTTCAGCAACAGTGTGGGTGCCAGGCTCCTGAGGCCCTGGGATTAGAATGTTCCACAGTCTCCCAGAGAACTACTGTGCTATGAGCCCATTTCCCTGTGTGTCCAACAGACTTCTGGCTAGCCCTCTAACTTTCTAATGTGGTCAGTAGCATTTCTCTAAGACCCGGTATAGGATAAAAGAAAAAAAAAGAAAGTTATTCTAGGCTTCTTGGTGCATGCCTATCACTCCAGCTTCAGAAAGCTGAAGCCAGAGGATCACAAGTTCAAGGCAAGCCTAGGCTACATGGAGAGTTTCAAGCAAGCCTAGCCAACCTCTTGGAACCCTATTGCAAAATTAAAAGTCAATGAGAGGTTCAAGGATATAGCTCACTGGTGGAGTGGTGGCCTGGAATCTCCAGTAAGGGTGTGGCTGGGTGGTAGACCATGTGCCCAGAGTGCTTGAGGCCCTGGGTTTCATCCCCATACCAGAGACAGTCAGTCAGTCAGACAGACAGACAGACAGACAGACATGGCAGGGGTAGGGGGTTATAGAAGACAAACACACATCAGAGCCCAAAACTGCCTGAGGGTGATATGCCATTCTGGGAACCCAGCAGACAGCTTTGGCCTTGGGCAGGTTTATTTCTGTGTTGTGGCTTCTGCCTGCTGACCCATGCCTGGGGCTAGAAGTGTCAACTCCCCCTTTTCTGATGAGCACTGGATCACACCAGCCACAGACGGACTTTTTTTCTATTACTTATTTGGGGTGAGATAGTGTGGTACTGCGCCTAGAGTCACCCCCACTCAGGAGGCCCCCCCCCCCGGGAGCTTTCCCTCTGGCCAGACAGCAAGCATACCTTGCATGCACTTTTGTTGATCTCCAGAACCGTCCTTCCTGAGAGCTGGGGACGGCCCATGCTATATGGCTGCCCCTCGACCTGGTGTCACATAGCAGGGACTCTCAGGAAAGGGCCCTGGAGAGCCTCCCCCCTTCAGGAGGGTGGGACATTCCAGGACAAGAGCAGACAGGGCCAAGAGGAAGCTCTGCCATCAAATTCCGGATGTGGCCCCAGGCACAGGCCTGGTCTTGTGGGGACAGGCGGCCCCTCCCGGTGCTGACAGCGCAGCCCCATGGCGGGCTCTGCAGGCTGCAGGTGGCCTATCGCAAGCGGAAGATCAAGTCCCTCAGGGGCTAAGGGAGATGGATTGCATTCCTGGGGACCCACCCAGCCCCCTGTGCGCCAGCATTGGAGAACCGATAAGGGGGCTGGGGCATGTGGACTGAGTCTCACACAAATCTCTGAGAGTTATTGTGGCCTTCAGAGTATAGGCCCCTACCTAACTAAGCTAGGCACAGAGATGGACCAGGCGGCCACCCTGCACACACTGGCAGATAAGACTCTCACACGAACAATGCCACGAAGGCCACTCTCATGCTTCCCCTAGGGGCATGCCAAGCCCTTGGCGGGCACTTTATGGCCTACTATCTCATCTGCACCCCACAACAACCTTGCCAGGTGGGAATTCCGCTCCCTTGAAACAGATAAGGAAACAGGCTAAGAGAAGCAGAGGCGGCCAAGGTCACCCAGGTTATAAAGCGGCTGGATCTGGACCCAGCCCAGGCCCACCTGGATTCAGAGCCCACCTGGGCACACACCCCACGCCCCTCTACTGAGCTGCGATAAATAGACTCTTTGTTGAAAGGTGACTTTTACAGCCATGTGGGGATGCCGTTTCAGGTGACATGTAGGGAGGGACCCAGTGAGGGACTGGTCCACAAAGTCCTCTTAATGTTGATCCTAGGACCACGGGTCATGCCACACCTAGGACAGCGAGGGGCATGACCTGTGATGAATGGGGGCTGCAGACCGCTCACCCCCCTAGCTTGGCATCATGCAGCCCCTGCGAGAAACTAGATGTCACGAGAGCAGGGACAAGCCAGAACAAGCTGGGGTGATGGCTAGTTGGTAAAGGGCTTGGTGAACAAGTGTGAGGACCTGGGTTTGGATCCCCAGGACTCCCATAAAAGACACGGCGATATGCGTCTCTAACCCTAGTACTGGGTGATGGTTAGCAATCTGCTAAGTGTCCCATTCAGTGACATGGTTTATGTCAAGTACCTCCCAGTCTTGTGTGCTCCTGTATTACTTCTCAAAAGCATCTGGCCTTGGTGTATGTTCTGCTCTTTCTTTATGGAAAGTCTCACTCTTTCCCTCCCTCCTCCCTTCCCCCTCCCTGTCCCTGTCTATAAGCCAAGGTCTCAAAACCCAGGCATGTTGGCTCACCCATGTAATCCCAACTCTCGTGGGCAGAGTCGGGAGAGACCATCAAAGACCTCATAGAGCAGTTCTAGGCCAGCCAGGAGCACAGAGTGAGACTGTCTCAAAACCAGAGAGATGCCTCAATAAGGTGATGGCTGACACCTGAAGAATGTCACCGGAGCTTGTACTTCAGCCTCTGCATGTACATATAAACACACGCACACACACACACATACACATGCACACATACATACACACGCACACATACACACACATGCACACACACATGTGATCCTAGTATACAAACATACACATGTACATACACACAGTAAGTGCATACATACCTATATGCATGGAATAAGAGAACATCATCCTTATCCATACAGTGCTCCTCGTTATTTTAACAGCTGTATAGTATTCCTTTGCTGAGTGGAACAAGAGTGATCTAATCAGCTCCCTATGGACAGGCTGGGAACATGTCTCAACTTTTTTTTTTTAACCTTTCCCCCAAAATTACAATTCGGATCTTGAGAGTCCTCCAAAGCTCATATGCCATGGACTCATGTGGTCACCAGCAAGATGCCATTGGGAAGTGACTGGAGTTATGAGAAGCAGTCCCTGGAGGGCGGGCTGCATCGTTTGGGATGTGAGTGAAGGGTTTAGGGGCTCCTCCAGGTCCTTTGTCTTCCTCTATTCCATCTTTAAGACATAAAATAAGTGCTTTGATCCTACCATACTCCTCTGCCTGCCCTAAACCCAAACAACAACTGTGGACAGAACCTTCCAGAACATAAGCCAAAGTAAAATTTCCTTTTTTTTTTTTAATGTTCTTTTTTTCCTGGAGGGTGTACATATGTGCTGGTGTGCTCACCTGTGCGTGCATGTGCGGCTACGGGTGAACATTGAGGACATTTTCCTCAATCACTTCTCAACTAACGCGTTTGTTTGTCTTTGTTTTGAGACAGGATCTCTTACTGAATTTGGGACTAGTCTAGCAGGCCAGCAAGGCCCTGAGGTCCCCTTATTCCCACCTTCCCAGAGTTGCAGGCTTGTACCCACCATGCCCCTCTTTACTTGGGCTCAGCACATCCAGATTCAGGCTCTCTTACTCTTGCCACAAGAACATCCCCACTGAGCTATCTCCCCAGCACTAAGGCTGCACTTATAGATGACAGACACATTTGTTTACGTAGGTGGGAGCATGAGGACAACCTGTGTACGCTCCTTCTGGCTCATGGGCATCTTCGTAAGAGGTAGCCCTACAGAGCCGTGAAGCACACACAGTCACTGTGAGGGACCTGGCCAAGCTGTTGCCTCTGAGGGCGTCCACGCCAACATTGCGCTGAATGCTCACCCCATGGCGTCTTGTGAATGCCCCATGCACCCTGTCTTACGTGGAGTGACTGTGACCCACAGAAGTGGGTGGAGCGGGACATAAAACCAATGTGAGTTTCCCAGATTCCCTTGCACTCTGCTTCCTCTTCTGTACGTCCTCCCCGAGTAGCTGTCCAACCCTCTGCTTGCATTCTGTCATTGATTTAGAGACACTCTTCCTGTAACTGGACTATTAACTGTTGTTCACATGTGACTTTCCCTGGTGACACATGCCTCCAATAGGCAACTGGCAACAGACCAAAGATGAGATTTCTCCCAAGTCTAGTGAACTAGTGAGTTCCTAGGGCTGACATACAGAAGCATGGGTGAGAGCTTATCTTCAGGAGTATGTGTGAGCCCAAAGCAGCCACTCCATGGACACGTCTCCCCCAGCATGGATAATGACACCCCTATCGTGGCACAGATAGAGTGCCCCCTTCCATTAACCTTGTACCCCACTATGTCTTCTAGCATTCCTGACACCATGCACCAGGAGCAGAGTTACACACAGCTGGGGAGAGCTGCAGGAGGCAGAGGCTGTGGTCTCAGGTGAGAGTCTCATGCCCTCCCCTACCCTCCTTCTCTGAGGGAAGCAACAAGCTTGATCTTTATGGTCACTCGTGGGTAGACACACCACTCTAACAAAGATGGCGATGCCTTTTATGCTCAGAGAACTCCACCCCACCATACTCCATACCCTTGAAGATCCTGTGCATGGTAGGTGCCCCAGAGAGAGTTTTCTTGTCATGACAGTTGCTATCGGGGCTGCTTCAGCATGAGGAGCAGGTGGTTAGACCTATAAGGCTTCTTGAAGTTGGAAAGACCTCCTTTTGGAGCGAGGGTCTTGTGCCCATGAAGGCATTGAGTTTCCATATTGATGCCTTGAGATGCCCCATGGACCCTTCTAAATTTTCTTCAAGCTCAGGGGCTAATACTTGGTCAGAAGTAACTCAAGTTGATCCCATGATCCTCAATTTCATCATCTGTGGGGGTTTATCCTTCTTCCTGTCTTCTTAAAAGCTTCAGGGCCAGTTTCCAGAGACTCCCAGCTTCCTGACATGGGATTCAGACTGTTAAGCCCTGTCACAGAAGGGCTATGGGTCTCAGAAGGTGGTTGATGACCTCTCTGCTTTTGTAGAAGACCAAGTGGGCTTAGAGACTGTGACAGAATTTAGAATCACTCAGGAGACGAGTTGTTACACACATCTGTGGGGAGTTTCTAGATTAGGCTAATGGAGCTGGAAAGACTCATCTTAAATGTGGATCTTACCCAACCTAGGCTGGGGTCTTGGATTGCGTAAAAAAGAAAAAGCTGAGCCACAGCATCCATCTCTCTCTGCTTCCGGCTGTGGTTACCATGTGACCCGCTGCCTCACGCTCCTGCTGCCATGCCTTCCCCACCATGATGGACCTTCAAACCGAGAGCCAGAATAAGCCCATCCTTCCTAAATTTGCTTTCTGTTGAATATTTTGTTACAGGAGTGAGAAAAGTAGCTAGACCCTGGAAACAATGAAGGAACACCCAGGAAAAATACTAGAATTTAAATTTTTCTGTGTAACTCTGACTGTCCCGGAACTCTCTCTGGAGACCAGGCTGGCCTCAAACTCAGAGATCTGCCTGCCTCTGCCTCCTGAGTGCTGAGATTAAAGTCGTGAGCTATCATCACCAGGCAAAGAAGAGTGAATTCTGCTTCCTGGCAGAGACTGAAGGCTCCTGGAGCCCTGAGTGGGACTGAGCCTTGGTGGCCTCCTGGCCACAGTGGCCTCACCGTATGCAGTAGACACAGTAGAGAAGGATACAAGTGCAGCGGGAAGTTAGGGTGGACACCGAACCTTCCAGTATCCTGGACTGAAGAGCCAATTATTGTCACCATGTGGGAACCCTCAGAATGGGAGGATAAGGAATCACAAGGCTACACAGAACTAACATTGACCTGTGCTTGCTCCAAGAGGTGCTTAGCTCACTGTCACGCTGGACAGCTCCAAGGTGCCCTGAATGCTACACTCTAGGAATCATGTGAGCTGGTCACCATGCTGTGCATCAGCCTTGGACTGCGGAGTGTTCGGCAACTTAGAGACAATCCCAAGACAACGGCATGAGGATTTTCACTGCAGGACGCATAGCCCCTCACACCTCCACGCAGCCTCCTGAGAGCTGCTGGGCAGTAAGAACACTTGGAGTCTATCTTTGCCTAGTGGTCAAGGGCTGAGCACAAAATCCTGAGCCTGGGATTTCTTTCAGCACCACCACATCCCCCAAACCGTGAGCATGCAGGTGTAATGTGCCAGTGCATACATGTACATATGTGGGTGAGCATGCGTGTGCACTCATGTGAGCATACGCATAGTTAGCTAGTGCACAAACATGCACATGTGAGTGGTACATGTGTGGCGTATGACTGCCTGCATGTGCATATACAAGTAGGTAAACATTGAGCACATGCATATACATGGGTAAACCACGTATGTTAGTTCATGACAGCACACATGAGTATGGATGACTATATGCGTGTGAGGTGACATGTGTAATATGTGGTTTGCTAGTTCACATGCACATACATATACACGTTGGTGATTCATGGATGCAAGTGCAGAGAGTAGTGCACACTTGTGCTTGTCGCATGCATATATTTATTGGGCATTTGTACGCATGTACATGTAAAGGCATGTATTATGCTATATTTGCACGAGCATGCTAGGGTGTGTGTGAATGCGTGTCTGTGAGTGTAAGGGGCATGCTCCGTTCATCCCTCTCTGGCTCATTCATGAACGATTCTCAGCTCATTCTCCCTTCTGTGGAGCAGCACTGCAGCTCGGCTCACACAGATTCTTGCAGCTGCTACACAGGGCCTGGTGCCTGCCGAGCACACACGCTGCAGCCTTCGGAGGCGACTCTAGATGTGGACGTGAATCTACGTGCATTAGAAGGCGCGAGCTCTGCCTCTCCCTGCCCACAGACCTCAACTTCCTGGCATTCTGATTGGGAAGAACATGTCCACCATGGCAGCTGCAAGTCCTGCAGAAATGAGGGGACTGGAGAAGCTGCCCCAGTACTGCACAGTAGTAAATGTGCACCTCTCATGCAAACAGGCTCTCTTCTTAGAATATTCTGCTCTTGGAACCTTGAATGACCTCCGAGTGGGAGACAGCAAAGCCTCCACCATCCATGGCTCCCATGTTCCAGAAAGGGCCCCTGATCCTCTCCGTACCACCTAGGTCTGGCAACCTCTAATCCTTTCCTCATTCCCTTTTGAAGGCAATGGTCTCTTTCTCTCCATGACAGTCTGAGTTTTTCAGAAAACTACTGTCCATTCCTGTTCCCAGGCTGTTCCTGTAAGTCTGATAGGCCCATAAAGCTCTTTTCCAGAGAACAGGCACCAAGGATCCATGGGATAGTGCACAGTGGAGGGGCTTGCCTAGGAGTCACATGGTCTTCCAAAATGTATATGCAGCTCCTTGGGACTCTCTGGGGGCCTCACATCCTCTAGACAATGGGCAGTCTTAGACCAGCCCCAGGCACAGCTCAGCAGAGAGCCCAGGAGTACACAGGAAGCCGCTCATGTCTGTATCCTAACTGGCCCTGCATCCTCTCCCACTGACCAACAGTAGCTCAACGGTGGCTCGTGGCAGAGGCTCAGCCTCTCTCCCTACTCAGGAAGCAGAGGACCCCACAGCAGCCTCGATCTTAACCTAACTGTACCTCTCATAATCACCAAACAAAAGCTCAGGAATGGGATTACAAAGGCGATGAATGGCCTTTTGCCCCTATGCCACAGCTTTCTTAACGGTTAACTGCTTAGTAAAAAACAGGCAATCATGAGGTTTTTGATCCCCTGTCAGCCTCACAGCCGAAGAGGCCATGGACCCAGTAAGAGCATGCCACTGAGGCGGCCCAGGCCCGACCCCCTTTCATCTTCAGCCAAGCTGCTCCAAAGAGTCTTTTTTCCCCCTAAACCAGATGCTCTTTGCCAGGGCAAATTCCACAGTAAAAATAGAAAAGGAAATTCTTAACCCACTGTTTCATGTGTGACAAGCGGTTTTGTGGTGAGACAGTGGGCTCAAGAATACACCGTCCTCTCCGAGCCTTACCACTGTCCCCTGGGGCAAGCAAATGTGGCATCTCAAGGCCTTTGGTGTTCTGTGGCCAGCTCACCATGGCTCTAGGACGGGTCCACTGGAGCTACCCACAGCCCCTCTGCTTTGATCTGAATTTGCAGTGTGGACACAAGCCGACCACCACAGCGCTTCAGATCCCTGGAGCTGTAGGCCATCACAGTACAGTTCATACAGTTGCATACCAAGCCAGTAAGACATCATAGAAGATGCTGGTACCCAAGCCAGGCATTGAGAGGAAGCCTCAGAAAAGACCCAAAGCTGGTTTCCGGAGGGTGATAGGAAGATGACCCAACACATTTGTAGATGGTAAGTAACATCACACTGAAATGTCAAAAGGTTAGATACCCGAGGCTGGGGGAGTGGCTCAATGGGTCCAGTGCCTGCATGAGAATTAAAGTTTGGATTCCAGACTCCATAGAAAAAGCTAGGTGCAGCAGTATACTCCTGTGATCCCAGCATGAAGGAGGTAGAGACAAGAGGATTCAGAAAGTCCGATGACCAGCTCATTTAGCTAAATCAAAGAGCTTCGGGTTCAGTAAGAAATCCTTCCTCAGAAAATAAGATGGAGAGCCATAGAGAAAGACACTCAACATCAACCTCCAGACTCTACACACACATCCACCATGTACACAGGCACACACATACAGTTAACACATACACTACACATTCACTAACATACAAACACAGAAGGCTAGATATCCTGCAAAAGGCGAGTTAGAATCCTGGGCTGATATGCCCCAGGACAAGCCCCTGGTATGATCTAATTTCTCAAACCTTTAAGGAACCTGCAGCATCAGTAAAGGGCCTACAGGACTGGACCACTGGACAGGCAGGGGAACTAAGGGGCACGTAAAGACAAGAGGGGGAGGTCCTGGACTCACAGTCCTGTCTCCTGTATGGTGTGCCTGAAAAGATGAATGATAGGTAAAAGGCTAGACCTGTGAGGTCACAACATTGTTCTTGAGATGGAACTCAACTGCTCACTAAGTTCATAAATTATCCTTGTGTCTGCACCCTGGAAATGTAACTTTGACTGTGAGTAAAACCTCGGCTGATGAGAAGACCCAACGAAGGTGGTGAGCCTGGGTTACAGCTGGAAGAGGAGTTGGAGAGGAGGCCAGTGTCCTTGGAAGGCAGGACAACAGACCATCAATTCAAGGCAGAGCCTGGGACTCAATGTGGATCCCTGCAGACATTCACTTCCCTAGGAAGGTATAACCCCGGGCATTGTGAGCACCACGCTGGGAGCATGTACTCCTTTTCTGAACACGCTGATGCTTCTGCAATGGCAGAATGACCCAGAGCCTGCTGTGGCTCTCACTGCCTGTCCTTGTGGTCCCCATCTTCCAGAGGAAGTGGCATTTATATAAGGCCAGGCAAGGGGGAGGAAGGACACCACCAGAGTGAGCATGAGAAAGAGGAAGCCCAGAGCAGAGAAGAGCCTGTGTGGCCAGGTGATGCCAGAAGGTGACTGGAAATAGAAGACAAAGTGGAGACTGGGAGAGATATGGTTTCCCTGGGTATCATTGGGGCCTTGGAGGGAAGTGGAATGGCCCCAGAGACTATATATCAAAGGAGCCTCAGGACGTGGCTAGCTGGCTATGCTTCCCCTCAGTCCCCGAAACAGAGTGAGAAAGGTGAAGCCACACAATAGGGAAGCAGGATGGGAGGTCTCTCTGGCTACACTCAGGGCAGCGCTCGTCCTGAACACACAAGAGGAAGGAGGTACAGACAGAAGGCAGCATGTTGGAGCTGGAGGGAGGCTGCCTGGCCAGGCATCTGCAATGCAAGCTAGGGCACGCCAGTCAACCCCCTCACTCCCTATCACAGCCTCAGGCCCCTGCTCACCCAGGCCCAGCCCACCCCCTTCTTGGTCCCAGGAATTCCTGGCTGCACATCTGATTGCTGCTGTCTTTCCTACAGGTCAGGGCACAGCCCAGAGGGAGAAGGGGTCGCTGCACTGATGACTTGGGTTTACAGTTTCTGGCCTACTCTGGAGCCGGCCTAGTGCTTGGGCTGTAAGGACAGGAAGTTACTTCTGCAGCATGGAGGGTCTGGGACATCTTGGGGAACAATGAACCAGTAAGAGAAGATGGAGAATGTTACCAGCACTCCTTGCAAGAGTACAGAGTACAGACGCTGTGATTAAAAGACTTGTGTAGCTTTGGCAAGTCCTTTCCCTGCTAGAAGACTCAGACTTCTTGTCTAAGCAATGGAATCAATAGTCTCCTATGAGATGCACGTAACTCAGAGTCAGTAGACACAAGGTCTGACTTGATTCTGTGAGGATTGATGGCTAGACAGATGGACGTACAAATAGATGGATGGGCATGCAGCTAGATGAATGGGTAGATGGATAGATGGCTGCATGGATGGAGGATGGATGGATGGATGGATGATGGATGGATGGATGGATGGATGATGGATGGATGGATGGATGGATGGATGATAGATGGGTGGATGGATGGATGGATGGATGGATGATGGATGGATGGATGGATGGATGGATGCATGGATGGATGGATGCATGGGTGGATGGATGCATGCATGCATGCATGCATGGGTAAGTGAATGGATAAAAGGATGGGTAGATGCAAGGAAGGGTGAATGGATGGATGAATGTGTGGATTGATGACTATGTGGATGGATGGGTGGCTAGGAAGTTTAATTGCTATGTGACAGTATTCTCATGTGGATGTATGGTTAGGTGTGTGAATGACTTGTGGATGAATGGATAGGTGAGTTGGTAAGTAGATGAATATGTGAGTAGGTGGATGATGGGTAGATGGGTGGGTAGCAAGCAGCCCCAGCATCCTGTCTAGTAAATTCAGCCCTCGAAGATACCATTCCAGTTATAAAGATAGTTATTCATGATTCACAGCAAATATATCTTAAATTAATTAAAATTCAATCAAATGCAAAAGCCACTTTCCAGTGCTCCTGGGTGCCACTCTTGATAGCTCATAGCGAGATCCACCCAGTACTGACTGGGATGTTCCCCTCCAATCCTTACTGGCTCCTCCTGCTTACCTCTGCCTAGTGCTTAACACTCACTCAGCTCATAGTCTTGACCTCCCTGTTCAGTTCTCAGTGCAACACCCCCACCCTGTGTACAACAGCCCCAGAGCATGTCATAGCGGCAAGGCCAGCTAATTGTTTGTTGGTTAGACCCAGGAGCTCAGAGTGGGGTGAAGGTGTGGACACTGGCTGCCTGTCTATCTCAGCAGCCTACTAGAAAGTATGTGTAAGGGGCTCTTACTGTCAACTCTCCAACTGCAGGGAGAGCTGCCAGCAATAGAACTCAGCCTTTGTGCCCAGAGGGCTAGCAGAGCCCATGACCTACAGAGATCTGGGCCTCCAGTAGTTTCTCCGTGCTCACACCACTGTAGTCCTCCACTCCAGAAAGTTGCTATACCCTGCCCCCAAAAGAGTTCTCGGTACCAAGATGGATCAGACTCAGTGACTCTGCAGGGCATGTAGGGGTCGCACGTATAGATGTATGTGTTGTATATACATGTTGCAGGGAGCAGAGTAACAGAGGGCGACTTTGGGTGCCTCGGGAACAGTTCACTTGTTCTAGCTGTTGTTGCTTTTTTTGAGTCAGGGTCTCTCACTGGGAACTAGGGCTCCCTGTGAGGTGGTGGGCTGGCTGGCCAATGAGACACAGGCATCCCTCCTGCCTCTTTTCCCCAGTTGTGGGATTACAACAAGCATGCACCGTCGTACCTACTTTTTTCATGCATTTGGAGGATGGCCTCAGGTCCTGATGCTTTCAGAGCAAGCGCTTCATCTCCTCAGCCCCAAGCTTGGCGCTTGCTTTGGACCTTAAATGAGAAGAAACTCTTCCCACCTTGATTACAACGAGCTTAATGGCCTCATGGGACCCTGGCACAGCATCTACCTGTCTGGGTCTCAGTCTCCAACTCTGTAGCATTTGGTGAATGTCCAAGCCCTGCTGGGAGGACCACGTAGCCCCGGCCATGACTAGGGAAAGCACATAGGTCCTCAGTGCCCTGGAAGGGTCAGTCATTGTCATTGGTTCCACAGAAGGAAAAGAAATCAGTCCTGACAGTCTAGGAGGCCACAGAGGCCACACCAGCCCATGCCCTGCTCCTGAAAAGACAATGAGCATGGGGGAGGCCCAGCCACAGGTGGGAATCCCCTGTGGAGGACACAGTGGGGACAAACAGCCAGTCCCTGGTCACCCCACCCTAAGGGCCAGATTCCAATTTGGCACGAGCTGAGAGATGAGGCTTCTGCTCACTGGCAGAAGCCACGGCCTTTTCTTAAAGAACAGGAAACAGATGGCTCTACAAGGTGGGCTCCACCTATGGAGGGGGGTCCAGAGGGAGGAGGTCCTTGCAGGACTGGAAGCAGGTCTGTATAGGCCTCTATTGCATGAGAAGCTGGACAGGCCAAGAAGGGTCTAGTCAGCCTGGGTAAGAACAGTGTCCCTAAGATAGGCACACAAGAAGCCAAGTGTCTGGGAGGCCATACTGTGTGAGCTTCTCTGTGCCTAGGCCCAGCAGAGAATACCCCATGAGGCCATCTGTTTACACATGGGGCCACTGGGCATGCTCAACAGCCACTCCTCCTAACTCTCCACTACAGAGAGCTACAAAAAGACAGGGAAGGGATTTGGGGCACTCAGCGTGGCCAGACACACGTGAAGCCAATGCCACAATAGCAGTGGATATGAACCTAAAGCTCAGTGGGGGACAGAGCAGCTGGCTTCATTCCAGTTGGGTTTGTCCTCCATTACAGTTCTAAGGTATGGTCCATCATGGTAGGGAAGGGCCAGCAGCAGGAGCATGAGGCAGCCACTCACATGGCATCTACAGTCAGGAAGCAGAGAGAGATGGATGCTGGGCTCAGCTCACTTCTTCCTTCTTACTCTGTCCAGGACACCAGCCAAGAGACAGTATTGCCCACACTCAGGGTGGGTTTTCTCATCAAAGTTAACCCATTTTAAAATGTCCCTTACTGACATGGTCAGGGGCTGGCCTCCTAGGTGACTCTAGATCCTGTCAAATTGACCATCCATAGTGATCATCACAGGGAGTGACAGACCCCGGGGGGGGATCCCAAAGGCCATAGCCAACACATGACACGAGCAAGTAGCATCTTGGAGCCTCAGTTTGTCCTCTGTGAAATGGGAAAATAATAATGCCTAACTCATTAGGTCAGTGAGAAAATAAACCAGGGAATTCACATGGACCAGAGTGTTGGAAGCAGCAGGTAGCTGTTGCCATCACTGCTACCACCAGTGAGAATTAATTTTCTAATTAATGCAACTTACAAGACTCCAACCAAGAGAGAGAAATTGAGAAGTTACTGCAAGGCCTGGAATATGTCCTGTCTGGGACTCAGAAGCCCACAGGTGTTTGATGGCTTTATCCCTGGGATCCTGACAGAGACCCACCCATTCCAGGGGGTCCTGGGCATGAGTGCTTTGCTAGGCCTTGGCTATAGTATAGGTGTCCCTGGGTTTTACATACTGAAATCAAATCCCCACTGTGAGGATGAAGGGGCAGAGTTGAATACCATCCTGGTAACTAGAGTTAGGGTCTCAGGGAGTTACTAGGACCCAGTGTCATCAAGGTGGAGCCCTGTGACAGAATCCTGATGGCTTATGAGGATAGAGCGCCACAGAGGCACATGCATGCACACGTGTGTACACATACACTTCCTCTCTCATTCTGTGAGGCCCTGTGCTATCTCAGGCCTCTGCCCACATGCAGCTTGTCAAGGGCTGGGCTTATATAGCTCAGCTGAGAAAGCATGAGGCCATGAGTTTGGTTTTCAGCACCCACAGAGAAATGTAAAGCTTGATACTGTGTGCTTATTAGCCCAGCACTGGGGAGATGGAAACAGACAGCTGCCTGGGGGCTCCCTGGTTGAGCATCCTAGACTACTCAACAAGCTCCAAGCCAAAACCCTGATCTGAGGTAACCCTCTTTTCTTTATAACTCACCCAGCCTATGGTTTAGCAGGATAGACAACTGAAAACAACCTAACACAACACCAAGGGATGGAGAGAAGATCTTTCCAGTTCCTTTGCTGGGCCTGACAGACAGGGCAGAGCCTCCTGCTGGATTCTGTCCTCCTCCTTACCCAGGTCTCAGTCTGCCTGCTCTCCAAGCAGAACTCCTGTCATCTGTGTTTTCCTGACCTGGACCACTAGCCGCTTCTGGCTTCTCTCAAAGGTCTCTATGGACAGCTTTTGTCCCTGAAGCTATTTGCTCTGGTCCCCATGGTGATAACATCCAAACCCAGCCAAGTTCAGGGCAGGCAGTCCTTGCTGACAAGCCAGACCTCTGGACACTCAAAGCCCTTCAAGAGGCACTGTTGACCATGGCTTCTCACAGTGCTCCAAGGCCAATAGGCCCTGTACCCTACCAGGTACGTAACACTGGGCCCTGAGGGTCTAGGAAGCCTGGTCAGCCTCTGCCGTGGATGGCAGGAAGTTTTTATCTTATTTCTTCTATGGCTTTTGGGAAGTCCATTTCCCTACCATTGGGAGCTTGTGACCTTAAATGTATGCCTCTGTGGTACCCAGAGCTGGAAAAGATGTCACCTTGTGTGTGACCCCACATTAAATTTCTGAGCATCACGGGGACATAAAGGTGAGGTCTGAGGCTCTGAAAGAGCCCTGTAGTAGCTACTGAATATTCGGGCCTCACCCAGGCCCACAGCCTACAGGATGCCACAAGTTCCAGAACTCATCTGTACAATATGGCAGACGAGATGTGAGACCGTGGCCATCCATCAGACATGGCTGTTGAGCTTGAACATGTCCTTCCCAGCCTTCCTCCCTTAGTTCCAGCTTCCTAACTTACACAAAAAGAGACCTAAGGCCCAGAGGACCTGGCCCAAAGAGGAAAGTTCATTGTCCAGCCCTGGAGAGAGACAGGGATATCCCTGGCAGAGGGAGGGTTGGAAGACACTGAGCTGGCTGCCCCCTGCTGAGAGACCATTCTCTGAGCGGCAGGGTGGGTCTCCCTGTACTGGCAGCCTCCTCAGCCCTGTGCAGTCCTGGATGCTAGGTTAAGATAAGTATCTTCAGGAAGAGGGAAGGGCTCAGCCCGGACACAGGAACCCCGGGAATTGGAAAGGGAGGTGTCAGGAGCAAAGGCTCCCCACTTCAGAGGTGATGGCCCCACCCCATGAGTCAGCTGGATGCTGGACTCCTGTCTCCCCTCCCTCTGCAGGGACTCATTCCAAGTGCCCCCACCCAACCCTGTCTACACGCAAGTGAGGGTCACCTTCTCCAGAAAAAGGCCATTTAAACCAAATACATATGTAATACCTCGCTGCCATATAGGGGTGCTTCCAGTGACTTAGGACTCCAGCTCGTGAATTATGAGAACAGGACATTACAGAGGCTAATGGTGGGGAAAACACAGTTTTGCAGAGGCTAGGGTTGGGTTGGGAAGCATGAATGGTCAAAGTTTTCATTTCTGTTTAGTTTTGTTTGTGCTTGTTTGTCTGCTTGCTTGCTTGCTTGCTTGTTTTGTTTTGAGACAGAACCCACTAGCCTTAAACTCACTGCATAGCCCACAGAGGGCTTGGACTCGCAGTAACCCTCCAGGTCCAGCTTCCCAAGTGCTGGGATTAAAGGAGCTGCCACATGCAGTGCAGCTAGGACAAGGCTTCCCCTCAACCCCGGATCCATAGTCTCTAGGAGAGCGGGAGGATTCCCTTCCACAGGAAGCTGGGATGTATCCTGCCCTAGATATCCAGAGCGTAATCTTGTGGCAAAGATGCCAAGCAAAATCCTTACGGGAGGATGAGGTGCTGGGCAGCAGAAGGGTGCCAGGAAGCAAAGGTACTATACCCCCAGCCATGAGGGCCAGCCCAAGCAGCTCTGTGGATCCCAGGCTAGCTCACAGGAGAGTAACTCACCGCTTAGCCTTTCTTGCCCAGTGGATTTTACTGGGGGAGGGGGGTGGCATGTGATTCCCACAGCCAGCATATGAGCTAGTGAGTGTTCCGGAGAGAGTCTTAGGGAGTGGATCCCAGTGGACAGCTGAGCCACTGTAACAGTGGGAGCTGCAGAACACTGCCTTCCCTGGAAGTGGGCCTAAGTTGGCTAGGCCCCTCTCAGGGATAAGGTCAGGGCAGACAGGACTCCCACAAGAAGAGGGAGGCTCTCCCAGCAACCCTGAGCAGGCCACTCTGAATGGATCACATTTGCTTTCCTAAAAACCCTGTTCCTGTGTGGCTGATAAAGCCGCCCCCTCTCTACTTACTTTCTCTGTTAGGTCCCAGATCTGAACCCAGTCTCCTTAGGCTCCACCAGGGCTCATAAAAAACTGGGACCAAGACCATGTTTAAGACATGTCCCAGTCTCCTAGGTAGGAAAGAGAGAACCCCAGGGTTCTCCTAGGGACTGGAGATCTTCGGGTGGGGGGAAAGCCTTGGTCCATCAGATGTGGTAGCTCTTACTTATAATCCTAGCACGTAGGAGGCCAAGGCAGGGGTGTTACAGAAACTTTGAGACTACCCTAGGCTGTGAGTTTGAGGTCATTCCAGGCTAAACAGGGAGACCATATCTCAAAGATCAAAGCAAAGAACATAGGAAGATGGCCCCTGCTGATATAGCGCCTACCGTGCAAACAAAAGGGCCTGAATATGGATCACAGTCACTCACATAAAAAGCCAGTATGGTAGCACTCTCTTAGACCTTCATTCTGAGGGGGCAAAGGGGAGAAGCTTCCTGGCCAATTAGCCCAGCTGAATCAGAGAGCCCTGCCTCCAAAGCCAGCCAGAGCTCTCACCTGGCACTACCCGCTCCCAAACCCAGCCAGAGGAACCATACCCAAGGTTGATATCCTGCCTGCACACTTATGCATAGAGACATGCATATACACTCACGCGTGTGCTCACATACAAAGTCCTTGTCCCATTCACATCCCTCCAGATGAGAACCCTAAGGCAGAGAGTCATGCCCAGTCTGGACACACACTCTTTCCTGCTCATCTCACCTCCAAAGCACAGCTAGACTCCAGTAAGCAACACAGGTGAGCAAGGCAGGATTTCAAACCAAGAACCTTCAGGAGCCTCAAGCAGGAAGACTCGGGCTCCTGACATTCAATGTACCCCACAGGGGAGGGCCCTCACCTGGCACTACCTGCTCCCAAACCCAGCCAGAGAAAGCATTAGCTAGGGGCCAGGCTCTTGCTACAGGTGGAGCGGGCACCCTGCCAGGCACACCTGGCAAGCTGGAGGCCAGGGGCTCACTTACGACAGCCAACACTCATGCTATGAAGAAGCCCTTTTGTGCCATGGGCCTGAGACCCTCCCCAGTCATAAGATACCGATTGCACCCATGAGGATCCACCATAATAGGCCCACAGGAAATGGCCTCAAGGGGCAGAAGCCTCTCCAGGGCCATCACAGAACCTGGAGCAGCCCTTGACACCCCCGCCCCCTACAAGAAACAACATGAGGAGTACCTAGCACCAAACCAGCCAAATACACTGAACAGTAATCGCACAGAGCCCAGACAGCCCACCATTGAGAACAAAGCCCTTGTAGGCCATCCCAGCCTGCTCCCCACCCCAACCCCATGGTCAAAGCAAAATACTAACATGCTATGAAGATGGATAGTCCTTCAGGTTCAGTCCCCAGATATTCGGGTTGTTTTGGGAGGGTAGCAAAAATTTTTGAAGGAGGCCTTGATGAATGAAGAGGTCACTGGAAATAGACCTTTGAAAAATGTTTCTCTCCCTATTGTCCACAGGGTGAGCAGCCTCTAGCACACTACCCCACCACCATAATATCTTACCTCATCACCATGGCCCCAGAACAAAGGCAGGACTGGGCGCCCAGACCATGAGTCAAGAAAACATCTCTTTTTCTTTTAAGTTATTTTGTCAGGTGTTTTCTCAGAGTCCTGAAAGGTCTTCAGATATGAGGATTCAACAGAATCACACATTAGTTAGGCCTGGTGGCACAGTCACGTCATAGGCTACTCAGGAGCCTGAGGCAAGATGATCTCAAACTCAGCCTGGGCTATTTAGTAAATCTAAGCCTGGCCTGGGGAACTTAGTGAAGCTCTGTGTCTTAGTTAGAGTTCTACTGTTGTGATAAAACACCATGGCAAATATAACATAACTTATAAGAGAAAACATTTAATTGGACTTATGGTTCCAGAGAGTTAGAGTCCATGATGACAGAGTGAAGGCATGGTCCTCTGAGTTCACATACTGATGCACAGCAGGAGGCATAGAGAGAGCACACTGCAAATAAGGTATATTAAAACCTTAGACCCCTCCCAGGGACACACCTCCTCCAACAAGGCCACACCTCCTAATCCTTTCCAAACAGTATCACCCACCGAGGGCCAAGGATTCAAACATATGAGCTTATAGAGGCCGTTTGCATTCAAAGCACTACACCCTGTCTCAAGAAGTCAAACAGAAGACAGGGAGAGATAGAGCTTAGTGTTGGTGACCCTGACTGGAGTTCCCAGTGACAGTCTGGGGTATGGCTCAGTGGTAGAGCACCTGCCTAGAATCCCCCAGTGAGGGGCTAGAGTGTGGCTCAGTGGTAGAGCCCCTGCCTAGAATCCCCCAGTGAGGGGCTGGGGCGTGGCTCAGTGGTAGAGCCCCTGCCTAGAATCCCCCAATGAGGGACTGGGGTGTGGCTCAGTGATAGAGCCCCTGCCTAGAATCCCCCAGTGAGGGGCTGGGGTGTGGCTCAGTGGTAGAGCTCCTGCCTAGAATCCCCCAGTGAGGGGCTGGGGTGTGGCTCAGTGGTAGAGTTCTAGCATGCGCAAATCTCCGAGGCCAGTGAATGACCCAGTGTGTAAGGGTATTTGCCATCAAGCCTGACAACCTGAATTCAATCTTCAAAATTTACATTGTGGCAAGAACTGGTTCCTACAAGTTATCCTCTGGCCTCTACATGTGGATAGCACATCCCACCCCTCATGCGAAATAGATAAATATGCACTGTCTTTAGAAAGAAAAGAGAAAAAAAAAAGAAGACACTTGTATAGCACACTGAGAAGCAAGGACACGTTACAGTCTGGTGGCTCCTTGCTCTATCTGCCCTGGAGGCCACAGACCCCCTATCACGCTGTTCCCAAGACCTCAACTACCCTGCATCTCACAGAACAACCACACAGAAGCCTGCTCATCTGTCCTTCTGTTAGTCACTGTTGCTGTCTTATAAGTTTCTGGAGAGCTAGGACACATCATCTCAATGTCCCTATGACTGTGGTGACAGACAGAACCTGTCAAATAGAAAGTCGGTAACTGGTGTTTTTTTTTAAATAAAATAATTATTTATTTATTATATGCATATGAGTACACTATAGCTGTCTTCAGACACACTACATGAGGGCACCAGATCCCATTGCAGATGGTTGTGAGCCACCGTGTGGTTACTGGGAATTGAACTCAGGACCTCTGGAAGGGCAGTCAGTGCTCTTAACCGCTGATCCATCTCTCCAGCCCCCAGCATTGGCATTTATTGGATGTATAAATAGATCAATTAATGCTTAGAGCAGGGAAGTGGTGGTCTGATATGCATTTTTAATTTTTATTTATGTATACATGTGTATATTTGTGTGTGGGGGGGTGTGAGTTCCAGTGGAGGCTGGAAGAGGGCATTGAATCCTCTGAAACTGGAGTTACAGTGGTTGTGAGCTGCCAGATGTGGGTGCTGGGAATTGAATTTGGATCCTCTGCAAGAGCAGCAGGTGCTCTTAGCTGCTGAGTCATCTCTCCAGCCCTCTTGATCTGAATTTTCAAGTCTCTTGGAGACAATCTTGAGAACGGTAATTGGTCAGAAGTCACCACCAGTCCAGAGGGAGGGGAAAGTGGGACACACAGTGCAGTTGAGCCATGCTGTAGCCAGTAGTGCATACAATGGTATGCGAAAGTCATCTAAATTCTTGCTGTTCCTTCTTCCACCTGCTGGGCCTGCAGGTCGGGACCATCATGCCTAGTTTAAGTGGTCCCAGGAATGGAACCCAGGGCTTCAAGCATGCTAGGCAAACACTCTACAGGTACAGAGCCAGCATTATTTTTTTACAGAATGAGACAGGGTCTTGCTATATATCCCAGGCTGGACTCCACACCCAGCAACAATGTATCAGAATCATTCATTACTGTTACAATGTGTTGCAAACTACGGACAGGAAGGAATCTTGTTTGTATGGGGATAAATACGAGCATATTTGATGCTTCCTGCTCAGGTTTTCTATACAAGTAAAATGGTTCTGGAAAAAAAAAGATGTGTTAATTCAAAAACATCCCCTGGGAACCCCAACAAGACAACCATGCACCCACTATGGCTAAAACGAAAACAGGCAAGAACAGGCGTGGGAGCAGGAACCCTCCTTTGGCTGACGGAAGTTAAGCAGAAGCAGGAGCCAACTATGAACCCACAGAAGCGTGCACCCACGGAAGCGTGCGGGTGTGCACGCGCCCACGGGAGTCCATGCTGTGTGCAGCACCTGCTCACAGTGTTTCAGGCTCCAATCAGGAAACAACCCTGGTCCTACAACGTGTGAAAGGAGGGAAGAAGCTGTACCTGTTGCAGGCGGTGGGGAGGCTGCCGAGGTGAGGCAGCATGTACACTCTGGGATTCTCTTTATAGAAAGCATAAAAGCAGACGCTGGCCCAGCAGGTGATTCTAGAAATGCAGAGAGGGTCTTTCTCCAGAAGAGCTAGGAAGGAGGCAGGAAGTAGAGGTCAATTCGTTATGGGCGCTGGTGGTGGGCAGGCTGTTTATAAAGAGCTGGACATTGTTTTGCATTTATGTGTTATCATGAATGGGAGGGAGGCGCGTGGGTGCCCTGGACAACTTAACAGTAGTCAACTCTCCATCTCTACTATGCTGATTGTAGAGCTTGAACATGGATGACCATCAGGATAGACAGCACGTGCCCTTGCCCATTGAGCGATCTCACTGGCCTGAACTAAACTTCTTTATGAAATTTTACAATACACTAGGACCCGGCGAGATAATTCAGCCAGTGCAGTTGTTGCCACACAAGCTTGAGGACCTGAGTTCAATCCACTGGTTCTAAGTAAAAGCCTAGTGTGACGGTGTAGACTTGTGATCGCAGAGCCGGGGGGGGGGGGCGGAGACAGGGTCACTCGACATCCACAATAGACTTACCTAGCTGGCACCAAGCCAGCGATAGTCTCTGTCTTAAAATGACTAAAGTGGATAGTGCTTTGGCCTACATGTGTGCGTATGTACCCATGCCCACATATAAGCACACACACAATTAGCTTATAAAATAAAAGTAAAGGTAAGAGAGAGGGGCTAGTCAGTAAGGTTCTTGCCACAGAAACATGGTGACCAGAGTTGGGATTTCAGCATTCGTGTAAAAACGGTGATGTGAGTGTGTAACCTCAGTTCTGGGGGTTGGTGATAATGTGGGCTGAGATATTTAGATGCCCAGAGAGCGCTGATTGGTCCACCTAGCTCATTCTGTGTCCAGAGACGTCTGTCTTACTCTTTTACAAATTCTCTCAGTAAAAGCTCACAGCCGTGTATTGCCACCACAAATGTCCTGGGCACTCGATTGCTCTCTTCCTGCAGACCCGTCCTGGCACCCTGTGGTGAAGGGACACACCCTCATCCGCATCAGGGGAAAGGGTTGGAGCTATGTTCTAGCCTTCCCATGGAGCATACATGTGTCACCATTTTCCAGACTCATGAGAACAATAGTCACCTGGTTGGAGTCATGAATCTTACTCACCTTAGTATCTCTGACCACACATGGGCATGGCCACATGGGGACAGGGAGGAAGACAGTTCTGAGAAGTGCCTGACTTAGAACAGATTTTATCTTCACCACTTTTTTTTCTCCTCGACCCCCAGGAGAACAAATGGTGGCATTTGGGGAAAAAAACAAATTCCACTACATCTGGTCAGATGTGGTGACATCAGCAACCTAGTCCACATGACAGGAAGTGTCTCTACTCATCCCAAGCCCTCGGCCCACTAGTAGCCCTCAGAGGCAGGTGCCATGACCATTTTGCATTGGTAGATGCACAGAGAGGTTGGACAGTTTGCCTGTGGTCACACAGCTGGTGATGCAGCGATGAGACCTGACACAGGATGGCTCGTACAGAGGTCAGCCTCGGGACACTGATTTTTTTGGAGGGGAAGGGACTGGAAAAGGCTTTGAGTAGGTAAGTTGGAGTTAAAATGGCGTCTCAGGAGAATTCCTATAGACACTTGTTCCGTCATGAATGGATCTGAAGAAGTGATATTAGGCAAAGTAAGCCAGATATGGGAGGACCAACGCCACTTGATTCCACTTGTGGGAGGTTCCCAGGGGAGTCTGAGTCATGGATAGAAAGGAGCGTGGGAACCAGAGGCAGGGGGATGGGCAGCCAGTGTTCAATGGGGACTGACTTCTGGTTGTAGTCCAATGGTTCATATGTAAAAATGGTCTCTCTCTCTCTCCCTCTCTCTCTCCCTCTCTCTCTCTCTCTCTCTCTCTCTCTCTCTCTCTCTCTCTCTCTCTCTCTCTGTGTGTGTGTGTGTGTGTGTGTGTGTGTGTGTGTGTGTAAAACCCAATTCAATTTTTTAAATGGTCCCGTAGCCTCTTTGCAGGCCAGAGAGTAAAGGCTCCTAGCTTTGGCAGGGGCTACCGCTCGGTTATTTAAGTACCTGTTCTCCAAGACGAGGATCTAAGATTGCATTTCCAGCACCCATGTTACAAACCAAGTGTGGTGGGGCATGCTCTCTAATCCCAACTCTGGGGAGGCAGACACAGGCAAGTCTCTGTGGCTTCCCAGCAGCCTAGCCAAATCACCAAGCTCCAGGCTAGTGAGAGGCCCTGTTTCAAAAAAGTAAACAAAGAAAAAGTGGCCAGTCCCTGAGGAACAACACCTATGATTGTCCTCTGGCCTCCACATGGATTTACCTGCTGGAACATGCACACACACACACACACATACACGCCAAAATAGAAAAGAGGTTGAGTGTCATTCATTCATTCATTCATTCATTCATTCATTCATTCGCTCACCAAACAAGTTCTTTACTCCTAGCATATGACAGGGGACAGGTAGAACCCTGAGAAAGAGACTGGGGAGGAAAAAGACCCTGGGGGTGGGGTCAGGAGGTAAGAAAGGCAACAGGCAAAATCATCCTAGATATTAGGATCACCCTAAAACAGGATGTGGGGTCCTAGGGTAGAGACAGGACTGCTGATCAGGAAGTCATGGAAAGAACCGACCAATCGATGAGACCTGAATGATAGGGACCAGGTGGTATGTGGATCTGAGAGATGTGTGCGGCAGGCAGAGATGGCAGAAGGCAGGTGCAAAGGCCTAAGGCAGGAAAACATTAGGCATACAGAACTGGGGCCAGGAAGGCTGGCAGGGTTGTGGGCTAGGTGAGGGGGTAAGAGGGATAGTCTGGCCAAGGCTGCAAGACACACATACACATAAGCCAGACAGTGGGCCTCTTGAGAATTCACTTCAATTGAGCACAGTCCAGGTCCTCTACCTCCTCAGGCCTCCCCCACCTTTATGGGACCCACTGATAGCCATGTTTCAGGCCTGTGGCCAAGGCCACACTTGTTCTGGTAGATTCATCTTCTGGAATCCTTTGAACCCAGCACTCACTGTAATTTCTCCTATCAGAATAGAAGGGAAATGGCTGCCCCAAAGTTAAAGATAGAACCCTGTGGCAAGGCCCTGGTCGTGGGTAACATCTGTCCAGTCAGGCCAAGGAGAGGGTGTGGACTCTGCTGGGCAGAGTTCCAAAGCTTTGAGCAGCTCAGAGCTCTGGACCAAGCAAGGTTCCTAGTCATGAGGCAACACAAGCCAGTAAGACAGGGTTGGGTTCCAACATAGGACATCACCGTGGCCCACACTGAGGCCCACCACTGTCCTTTTATAAAGGGTAAGGCTAGAGTCTTGGGCCTTCAGTAGACAGTGGGCTGCCTGCCACAAGGCCTCTAGAGGAGATGTGTGGAGCCCAGTGTTAGCTCAGGACCATTTTCCAGGTGGGCTTGATGGCCACAGGATGTTAGAGAACCAGCAGTACACAGCATGACACTACTGGGGTGTCTGAAGTGGGGTCAGACTACAGGCCAAGGGGTGGGGCCCTGCGGAGCCTCAAAGGAAGTAGTTATTATTAACTGACAAGACAGATCCTCAGGTTTCACATTTCTAAGATAGCCTGAGGACCACCTGAGATGGACCCCAATTCCTCTGTGGAGTGGCCATCCCTGGGCAGGCTGGAACCGGCCCAGCCTTTGGCTCCTCTCACCTCCTGCATACCAGGCCATAGACAGTTTGAGACTGTAGCAGGCCAGCTGGCCCCAGGACACAATCCCCTTGGTTTCCAGCTGTAGTGATCTGACCTACTGTCATGACAAGTGAGGACAGGTCCACCAGCAGCTCCTGATGGAGGCCCGCTGATCTCATTGCTGCGGAACGCGTGTTTACCTACAGGGCACAGCTCGGGTTGAGGACGGGACAGCTGGGACTGTGCCATCTAGCACTGCTCTGAAGCCAGACTGTGCCCTCTAGTATTGATGACCCACCATGGACTTGACCTAACAAAGGCTCGGCCCTTCCACTCTGTGCTGGTGCCCTGAACTGCCCAGGCATTGAAGGGAATGAGCACAGCTGCTTTCTGAGTGTAAGGTGGGGCACCTGAGCTCATAGAATGAGCTGGGGTGACAACAGGGGGATCCTGACCCACCATTTATGCACCTTGGAACTTCCCGTAGACATCTTTACCCTGAGGAGCCCCTTGCTTTGGCAGTTGGCAGTCCCCTCTACTACTGCCATTCTCTGAGGCAGATGTAGAGTAAGCCACATGGATAGACTTGGGGTTCAGTCTACCAGTGTCTGTAAATAAAGTTTCCTATTGAGCCTAGGTTTCTGAGGACATGAATACCAACCATCCTTCTCCAGGGTGACTGTCTATGGGCGCTTATCAGTCATAACATGGCCATCAGTCATGGCCTTCATGAGTCTGAGCTCATAGAATATCCCAACCGACCTGGGAGAAAAGCGAGGTGTCTATTCAAAGTGTCGGAGTTGGCAAGATTCAAGCTTGGATCCTGAAGAGCTTGCAGCTACTTCTATGGAGACCCTTGGAGGGCACATGGTCTTTGCAAATGCTCTGACTAGAGCTGAGAAAGAGAAGCAAGTACCTACATGAGCCATGGTGGATGCCAGGGGCTGGAAGATACAGAGCAAAAGACCCTATGCCGCAGGTTGGTATCTACTCCAGTGTATCTTAGACAGGTACTTTCTCTGCCACACATGCCTGTCACCACGCCCTCCACACCCATGGCAGAGCCTATTCCAAGACAGCCAGGCTTCAGAGAAGATGAACATTTGACTGCCAGCCCTGGGGGAAGGGCGGGCAGGGTGTGTGGTGTCAGCCAATTGCTGAGGTGTCAAGAAAATGCTCCTGGCACACGCAAACTTAAGTCACAGGTGATATCCTTACATCAGGATTAAGAAGTGATTCACAGTAGCCCCAACAAATAGCATTTCACCCTGTTCACATGACACACATAATCTTAAGAATAGACAAAGAATATCAAACCATAGGCCAAGCTATGTGTGCTTACTGGGGACAGTACCTAGGACCTCACATGCTGCATCAGTGCTCTACTGCCAAGTCACTCACCAGCCCCTCACTGCGGGGATTCTAGGCAGGGGCTCTACCACTGAGCCACACCCCAGCACCTCACTGGGGGATTCTAGGCAGGGGCTCTACCACTGAGCCACACCCCAGCCCCTCACTGGGGGATTCTAGGCAGGGGCTCTACCACTGAGCCACACCCCAGCCCCTCACTGGGGGATTCTAGGCAGGGGCTCTACCACTGAGCCACATCCCAGTCCCTCACTGGGGGATTCTAGGCAGGGGCTCTACCACTGAGCCACACCCCAGTCCCTCATTGGGGGATTCTAGGCAGGGACTCTACCACTGAAGTACATTCATGAGCCTGTTTTTGTTTACTTGTTTGTTCTGTTTTAATGTGTGTGCATGTTTGTGTTGAGTTGTACATGCATGTAGAGGCCAGAGAA
This sequence comes from Grammomys surdaster, assembly GCF_004785775.1. NCBI lineage: Eukaryota > Metazoa > Chordata > Mammalia > Rodentia > Muridae > Grammomys > Grammomys surdaster. The sequence continues at coordinate 24,675 of NW_021627518.1, read as the reverse complement.
CAACCTTAGGTGTCATTCCAGGGATTCTATATACCTTGGTTTTTGAGACAAGGTTTCTAATTGTCCTGGAACTCGCAATTGGTCTAGTCTGGCTGGTCCTCAGGGATCTGCCTGTCTCTTCCTCCTGGGCACTGGAATTACCATGCAACCATGCCCATGCTTACATGGGAGAAGGGGATCTAGCTCAGGTTCTCATTTTTGCATAACGAGGTCTTTACCTTCTGAACTATCTCCCCACCACAGCATGTTCTTAGGCTTTTTGGACATATGTGTTTGTGATCATACAATTGTAAGTACATGCATGGGCAGGAACATATGTCCATGTGTCTGCGTGCATATAGAATACAGAAGTCAGTGCTGGTGTCTCCCTCGGTTGCTCTCCACCTTATTTACTAATTCAGGGTCTCTCACCGAACCTTGCGTTCACCAATTCAGGCAGTCTAGCTAGCAAGATTGTCCCAGGGATTCTTTGTCTCTTCCTCCTGGGCACTAGGGTTACAGTGGGCTGTAACCTTCCTGTATGCCTTCCTGGCTTCTTATACAGGTATGTCCTGGGGGTCTGATCTCTGGGCCCACACTTATGCAGCAAGTGGTTCATCCACTGAGCCATCACCCTTGTTTTTATGCTTTTTGCTTTGAGATGATCTCCTTCTGTGGCACAGGCTGGCCTTGAAATCACTCTGTAGCGGCTCCTCTCTGTGTATCTGAGTTGACTCACTGCCATTGTAGCTGTGGGTGTGGTTGTGCTGGAGTAGACACAGGAAGGGATCAGTTTAAATCCTAGCACCTTCCCACAACTGAGACAGAGTGGAGTGATACCACAGGCTGCACTTGTAAAGTTCAGAATTGATCAGCATGGCTTATAACCAGTGCCTGTACAGCCCTGGCAACAGAGCGACCAGCCCACACTCACACGGGCCACGCTACTCTGCATAACCAGAATCCCAGGCAAACAGAATCCTCCAGCACTGTGGTTCTTCATGCAGTGCAGCTGAGCTCGCTCCTCCTTTCTGCAGACAACCGTGCGACAACACAAACGGTGTTCTCCCGCTCACACCTTCTGATTTGTGGGGCTCTGGGTTGCTTCCGGTTTGAGACTAATCCAGATAAACTCTCTGTGAACATTTGTGCACAAGTCTTCTTATGAGTGTATGTTTTCATTTCTCTTGGGTGAATGCCTGGGAGAGGAACAGCTGGCTCTGGTGGCTGGGGATATTCAGCCTCTGAGAAATTGGCCATTTCCCAAAATGTCTCTTATTTTCTTTATTGTTGTTGTTGCTATTGCTATTCTTTCTTTTTCTTTCTTTCTCTTTCTTTCTTTCTTTCTTTTCTTTCTTTCTTTCTTTCTTTCTTTCTTTCTTTCTTTCTTTCTTTCTTTCTTTCTTTCTTTTAACATTCCTATCAGCAACAGAGGAGCATGCTGGCTTCTTCACATCACCCATTCTTGTCTACACTTGGGATGGCCAGGTCCTAGTTTTAGCCACTCTGGCCGTATGTACTAGGACCCCCCTGTGCTCCAGTTGTTTCTCCAGCAGCTAAGTCAGCTGATTTGTCACCTCTACATCTGTTTCCATCTTCTCCTTCTTACTGTTGTTTGTTTTTGTTTTGTTTTGTTTTACTGCTTTCATCAGTGAGTTTTCAGAGACCTATTTGTTTTTATTCTCTTAGCAAGGTCTTCAGAAAAATAAAAGCATTGCTTTTGAAGAAGTCTGTGTATTGATTTTTATTTCTATTGGTTTTGTTTGTGGTGTCATACTTAAAAAAAAAATCTTGACTGAACATGAAATCACAAAGACGGTCCTTCTTATGATCTTTCAAAATGTGTGTGTGTGTGTGTGTGTGTGTGTGTGTGTACCTGTTGCAGTATTTGATTAATCTACTCTATACTTCTCAATGAGTTCAAGCACACTTCTTGCTCCTGCCCCAATGTTCTGGATTCCCAAAAGGAAGACACACATACACAGCCCTGTATTTTAAATACCTTAAACAGCTCAATGGCTGGGCCACTCCCTAACTCTATGTGGCTCACACACACTCCCCTCTGACATTCCTGAGTTAATACTTACTAAATCTATATTTCATTTTTGCTAACCTGGACCCTGCTGGGCAGCCCTCCTGGGGCTGCTTTCCCCTTGTACCTACATGTCAGCTCTCTCTCCCTCCTGCACCTTTCCAGCATGGTCCGTCTCCTACGCCCTCATCACAGTGGACTCCCCTTGTCCTCCTTCCTTGGTCCCTTCCTGGGAATCCTAAAAGTCCTGCCTCTGTCTCCCTGAGCAGCCATTAGCTGCCAGTAATTTTATTGGCCAGTCAAAAACCAACTGGGAACAGGCTTCCTTTAGTCCTCCTTGCTGGACACTGTAAACAGGGTTTGGGTAACATAATTATCATGAGAACACAAGCCACTCCATGTATCCATGTGAACACACATGTATTGAGATGTCAACATTCCTCAGTCACTTTCTACCTTGTGTTTTTAGACATGGCGTTCCCTGACTTGTCTAGACTGGCTCACCCATGAGCTCTACGGATTACCCTGTCTCTGCCCCAGTGCTGGGATGACAGCAGTGTGTCTCTGTCCCAGGCTTTTATCTGGGTGTCAGGGATCCAAACCCAGGTCTTCATATCCTCACAGTAGGCACTTTATCATATCGCCAGCCTCTTCTAAAAGTTTCCAAGGTACAAATGTTTCGCTGAAGCCTATAAGCCACTTTGAATTACGTTTTGTCTATTGTGTAACAATAAATAAAAGGAAGACAGATTAGCAGAGCTAGATAATGAAAACAGATAGGAAACAGATGTAGGTGAAGTGTTTACTGACAAAGCACGAGGACCTGAGTTCAGATCCCCAGCACCCAAGTAAAAAGCCAGGGGCAGAAGTTCAATGAGACTTTATCTCAAAAATGAGGTAAAGAGCAATGGGAAAGACATTCAGTGTTTATCTAGACCCTCCCACCACACACACATACACACACACACACACAGCCACATGAATATGCTCATGAACACAGAAATAAATACATAGATGATAAATAGATGGATGATAGGTATAAATTGATGACAAGTGATGATCAATATACAAGTAATAGGTGACAAATGGGTACATAGATATTCGGTAGATGGGTTAACAGATACAGAGGATGATAGATGGCTGGCAGTAGGTAAATAAATTGAAAAATCGACAATAGAGATCTGACAGCTCTGGCCTCGTTTGTTTAAGACTATTCCTCTCAGAATGCCCTTTATCCTTTCTCAGTAGTTAGTTGTACACATGTGTGTGTTTCTATTCTGTCCCACAAAACTATTTGTTTACCTTGACCTTGACACACTGTCCTGATTGCTGTTATGTCTGCCAACATCACTGTTATCTTCTGAAGTTATTTGAGATCTTCCAGGTCTTCTGCAATTTCACATGACTGCAGGGAGGTCCTTATCTTAGATATGATGCCTTTAATAGTCTCTTAGCTACATGGGCCATCTGCTTTCTTCTTGAGTTGGCAGTTTATGTGCTGTCTTTCGTTGTGAAACTCGGAGGCACACAGGCTGTATGTGTTTTCTTGTCTCTTTATTCTGTAGAGTTTGTGGTGATGTCTCCTCTTTTGTAAGTTCATTGGCAGAAACTGTCATCTTTGTCTCTTCCTTGTTCTTTTGTATGGTTGGGTCTGGTTTTTTTTTTTTCTGTTGTTGTTGGTTTGTATGGTGTGCATGTGTGTGTGTGTCTATGTGTGTGTGTGTGTGTGTAGGTCTGTGTATATATCCGTGTGTGTGTCTGTGAGTGTCCATATGTCTGTGTGTGTTTGTCTGTGTGTGTGTACGTATGTCTCTGTGTGTTTCTGTGTGTGTATGTCCATCTGTTTCTCTGTGTGTGTGTATAAGTCTGCATATGCATCTGTTTGTGTCTGAGTACCTGTGAGTGTATCTGTATATGTATGTCTGTGTATATGTCTATGTCTGTGTGTGTTTGTATTTGTGTGTATCTGTGTCTCTGTGTGTGTGTGTCTGTTTGTGTCTCTGTCTGTGTGTTTCTGTGTCTGTGTATGTATGTGACGCTTTGGTGGACTTAACTTTTGTTGAAACACAATCTCACTGTGAGGCTCTGGCTGGTCTACAACTTGCAATTTAGACAGTCTCACCTTGAGCTCACAGAGATCTGTCTGGCTCTTCTTCCCTAGTGCTGCGGTGAAAGGCGTGTGCCGTTAAAGCCTGCAAACAGTTCATTGTGGTGTTTGTAGGTTTTAAGTTTTGTTTTTACAATTTATTTTTACCTTATGTATATGAATGTTTTGACTTCAGGTTTGTATATGCCACACAAGTGACTGGTGCCCATAGTGAGGGTGTCAAATTCCCCAGTTGTGAGCCACCATATGGATACTGGGAATAGAACCCCAGCCCCTTACGAGGACAGCAAGTGCTCTTAACTTCTGAGCCACTCTTCAGTCTGCTCACTACAGCTAGGATGCTGTGGGTTCTGTGGTAATGTTTCCTCTCTCATTTCTGAATTTGATAGTCTCTTGTTTCTAGTCAGATCCTCTAAGATGTCCATCAGTTTTATCAAGGTCTATGAGCCCAGTTTTGCTCTGTTGAATTTTTTTCCTGCTATTTTTCTAACTTCCATCTCTTCCATCTGTGATACCAGGACTCATGTTTCGTGTCTTCAGGATTCATGTTCTCCTTTGTTGGATCTTGTTGGATCTTCTTGTGGAAGCTGAGAACACTGACTTGATCTCCACTGACTAATGTTGGCTGGCATTTAATGCAAGGACAACAACAGTTTTTGTTTTGTTGTTTTGTCTTGTTTTTTTTTTCTTTTTCTTTTTCTTTTTTTTTTTTTTTTGGGTTTTTCGAGACAGGGTTTGTCTGTGTAGCCCTGGCTGTCCTGGAACTCACTCTGGAGACCAGGCTGGCCTCGAACTCTCAAACTCAGAAATCTGCCTGCCTCTGCCTCCCAAGTGCTGGGATTAAAGGCGTGCGCCACCACCGGCTTTGTCTTGTTTGTTGTTTTTTGCTTTTTAGTTTGCTATTATTGTTGTTTAACAAAGGGCCCATCTTGGCCTTATCTCTACTAAGTTTTTACCTGAAAGTCCATCTTGTTCAGTATCCGTGGTAACCGTGGCTTTCTCCTGCCGTCACTTCCCATCCTCACTTGCAGTATCATTGAGTATTTGACTCTAAACCGTCTCCTGGTTGTAGTGACAAGTGGGATCATCTTTTGTTTGTTTGCTTGCTTGCTTGCTTGCTTTATTTTCTCTACTGTTGATCATTTCTTTCTGCTCTCTTCTCCAGTGGCAGATTCCCTTAGTCTTGGGAGCAGGAGTTGGTACTGCAGATGTGTTCCTAGGGACACTTTGCTTTTATATCTATAATCTAGGGTTGAAGTTTTTCCCACAGGAACTGCATACAAAGATTTTGAAAAACCTATGACTCTTATCAGAGCTGAAAGTTCATGCCTAAATATATTTATATAATTTTCTAAATTTAAAATAATGATGTATTCCTCGTAGCAATGTGTGAGGTATTCGGTATAATAAAGTAAGGTAAGATGAGAGTTTGTGGTGGTTGAGTAAGAATGGCCCTCATAGGCTCCCATATTTGAATGCTTGGTCATCAGGGAGTGGCACTACTTGAGAGGGATTAGGAGGTGTGGCCTTGTTGGAGTGGGTGTGGCCTTGTTGGAGTGGGTGTGGCCTTGTTGGAGTGGGTGTGGCCTTGTTGGAGGAAGTCACTGGAGGTGGGCTTTGGGGTTTAAAAGGTGGATGTACAATTCTCAGCTCCTTCACCAGCACCATCTCTGCCAGCGTGCACACTGCCACGCTTCCTGTAGTGATGACAATGGGCTAGTCCTCTGAACTTGTAAGCCCAATTAAGTGCTTTCCTTTATAAGAGTTGCTGTGGGGCAGAAGAGATGGCTCAGTGGTTAAGAGCATTGTCTGCTCTTCCACAGGTCCTGAGTTCAATTCCAGCAACCACATGGTGGCTCACAACCATCTATAGTGGGATCTGATGCCCTCTTCTGCTATGCAGGCATACATGCAGATAGAGCACTCATATAAATAAAAACGTCAAAAATAAAAGAGTTGATGGGGTCAGAGTCTCTTCACAGCACTAGATGGCTTAATCACATGGACAACGGTCCAGGTCATCCAGCTCATCGCCTATGGAAACTGCAAACTGGACAAAACACCAAGGTATTTCTCATTCACGCTGAAATTAACCTTAATTTTTTTTCTTCTCCTCCTTAATTTTGGAACCAAAATCCTCATGAATGCTAGACAACTACACCACACCCCCAACCTCTACTGAGGGATTCTAGGCAGGGGCTCTACCACTGAGCCACACCGCAGCCCTTCACTGGGGGATTCTAGGCAGAGGCTCTACCACTGAGCCACACCGCAGCCCCTCACTGGGGGATTCTAAGCAGGGGCTCTACCACTGAGCCATACCCCAGCACCTCACTGGGGGATTCTAGGCAGGGGCTCTACCACTGAGCCACATCCCAGCCCCTCACTGGAAGATTCTAGGCAGGTGCTCTACCACTGAGACACACCCCCAGCCCCTCACTGGGGGATTCTAGGCAGGGGCTCTACCACTGAGCCACACCCCAGCCCCTCACTGGGGGATTCTAGGCAGGGGCTCTACCACTGAGCCACACCCCAGCCCCTCACTGAGGAATTCTAGGCAGGGGCTCTACCACTGAGCCATACTCCCAAGCCCCTTGCAGAACTGCTAAGCTATAGCTACAGTTGTCTTTCACTTTTTATTTTAGGACACAGTCTAGTTTCTCAGTTTCCTAAGTTGTCCTCAAACTCATTCTCTGGTCCTGGCAGGTATTAATGTACAGTCCTTCTGCTTCCGCTGCCTGGAGAGCTAGGACCACAGGCCTGTCCCAACAAGCCTGGCTTTGTCTGTGAGCTTCATTTAAGCTCTTAGGTTTTCATCCCAGTGTCAGTCCTGGCTGAAGATCCTAAAGTCTTTCTAGTAACACTGTTAACAGTTGTGAGATCGTGGTGGAGGTATGAGAGTGTATGTAGTGTGGCACAGACGCCTCCTGCAGGAGACGTGCACGGTTGCTTATGGATTAGCTTGTATATGCAGTGTACTTATATGCACTCCATTCACAGAGTTTACAGCCGCCCAGGCTGGTTTGAATGCAACTGAGCCAACACAGAAGCCACCATTTTTGCTATCTCTTCACCTCTTAGTAAGATGTAGTTCTCAAAGAGTAAAGTCACCAATGAGGAGCTTGATATGCAGGCTAGGGTCAGGACATGAGAACAAAGCCTGGAAGCATCCAGGCTACCCTGAAACTTTTGGACCCTTCCATCTTCTTGACTGCAGGTGACTTGACACAGAAGCCTCCATGTGCAGAACCTAACCCGAGAGACTAATGGTTCATGGGATGCACACAAGCTGGCTGACTTGGGTTAAAATCTGCCTTATAAAGCACTAAGAGCAGTAACTCAGAGGAAATTAACACACTGAATGGAGATGCTTCCCAGCAACCAAAGATGACAGAGAGAAGAAAGGGGTGGGGTGGGGGCTTTAGCACCCAGCACCTGCCTGATGACATGCCAGCCAGAAGCCTGTTCACCTGTGGGGCCCGGAAACCAATTTTATAGCTAAACTGGACAGTAAAACACAGCTAAGATGACTGGAAATCCCTGACTAGATTGGAGCTTCAGGCATAGCTGGATCCAGCAACCTAGTGGTTCTCAATGTTGATACTCTCAATGCTAGCTTTTTCTCTGTCCTTGGTCAGCAGTTACAGTGGGGAGGGAGGGCTACAACACTTGTTTTGTCGTCTGTATTAACACATGGCTATGGCCAATGCCAATCTTTCAGATGACAGAGGCAGCTACAAAACATCAAATCTGGAGATTTCAAGATGATTCAGCAAGTAAAGCCACATGCCACCAAACCTGATGACTTGAGTTCAATCCCTGGGACTCACATGATGGAAGGAGAGAATCAACTCCTGCAAGTTGTCCTGTAGCTTTCATATGCAGACTGTGGTACATCTGGCCTCAAATTAGTAAATAATAGATAGGTGATGATGATGGATAGATGATAGATAGATAGACAGACAGACAGACAGACAGACAGATAGATAGATAGATGTAATAAGATTTTTTTTATTCTCTTAGTTGATTTCTTTAATTGGGCTTAGAAAGTTATAGAGTTAGTTTCACACAACTCTCTGTCTCTCTGTCTCTCTGTCTCTCTGTCTCTCTTTCAAGCATACAAGATAGCAGTTCCTTATGGCAGTTTGATACCTAGTAGGGTTTGATTGAAGTTTCCCTATCTCCCCCCTTCCTCGTCTTCCTCTCTAAAGCTGGATTCATGCAGATCAGGCAGGTGTATTCTGACCTCTGATTGCCCTGAAAAAAAAAAAAAAGCCCTGTAGCCTTTCTGTGACTGTCATCTACCTCTGTGGACAACTGGAGGTCAAACAGCCCCGCAGCACTGGCCAAGACACCAAAGCTGAGCAGGTGTGAGCAAGGACCTGCAGCATGGATACATGCTGGTTAGTGAGCCCGTCCTCCAAATCCTCAGGCCTCTCTCAGCTGTTTCAGAAACATGATGACAGAAAGACACCACCACTCAGGAATAGTCCCTTGAGGAGGTCCCTGTGCTCCCCAGAAGGAGGGAGATGGATTAAACTAAGATTCCAGAGACCCAGGCAGCTGCTTCATCAACCAAATGGCATGCATCCAACTATAGTGGAGACCCTCACCCATGGGCTCTCATGGCCTTGTCAGGTCGTTTTGAATCAGATGTTGTAGGAAGGCCTCATGGTTCAGTCCTGCCATCCCAGTTTGTCAAGAGATTGAGATGGGAAGGTCACAAGTTCAAAGCCAACTTGAGAATAGAGTGATTTCAAGGACAGCCTGGCAACTTAATGAGACTCTCTCACAAAGTAAAATATTTTTTAAAAATCTGAGGATATAACTTAGCAGTAGAGCCCCTGCCTAGAATCCCCCAGTGAGGGGCTGGGGCATGGCTCAGTGGTAGAGGCCCTGCCTAGAATCCCCCAGTGAGGGGCTGGGGCGTGGCTCAGTGGTAGAGCCCCTGCCTAGAATCCCCCAGTGAGGGGCTGGGGTGAGGCTCAGTGGTAGAGCCCCTGCCTAGAATCCCCCAGTGAGGGGCTGGGGCGTGGCTTACTGGTAGAGCCCCTGCCTAGAATCCCCCAGTGAGGGGCTGGGGTGAGGCTCAGTGGTAGAGCACCTACATAGCCATGTTTCACAAACAAAAACTAGGAAGCAATATAATTGTCCAGTAACAAAAAAGCAATTCCAGCAACTGTGTTGTGTAATGGGTCAGGCCTTAGTCAGAGGAGGTATCCAGCTGCTGGCCTACACCACCCACAGGGAATCAAAAAAAAAAACATGATACATACACGAAGGAGGCCCCACACTCATGTGGGATTCTGGAATAAATAAAACCGACTAACCCAGAAGTAGTCAAAACAGTGGAGTGGAAGGGGTGGTGACCAAGAAGGGTCACTAGGAGACCTTCAAGTAGCGTGTGTGCTTTGCCTGGACACGTTCTGTCAAATCCTGTTGAACAATGTCCTTGAGATCTGAGCACTGGCAAATCTAAAGTGGACATGAAGAGAATCCCTTCAGGCCTCGTGAAATTAATCAGGATGTCAGGAGTTGGGAGGTAGCTGCCCTTTGAGGAGGATTTGGTAGAGGCTCTCCTGGATACTGGTCATGTTTTCATTCCTGGCAAAGCTCTGGTTCCCTTAACAGGCAAGCTTTGTCATAGAAAGTAAACTGCGTGCTTGAATCATGTGCCCCTCCGTGTGCACAGACACTTGGGGAAGCTTCCCAAAATCAAAATGCAGGCTTTTTCTTTGGCAGGATGCGTCCGCCATCAACATTATTTCTAGCTCCTGTCCCACGTTCCTTCCTGGAGCCTCACGGCCTCTGCCAGACTACAGAGCCAGCACCACCTGGGACTAGCAGTTGAGACATGACATTGAGAAGGTAGACTTCTCGAATAGGGGTTAGGAAGGGCCCCAGATGTTTAAGGGAATAGAGATGGTGCCCCATACCACCAGGACCGAACAAGCGCTGCGATCTCTCCTACCATGGTGAACTTCTCACCCCAGGATTGCTGAGGGTCTGTCTCCTTGTCTGTGTCTGTTCCTCCATGAAACCCAAGTCCAGCATCCTCAAGGCTCTCCCTAAGCAGAGCCAGGCCCCAGGACTGTGGAAGCTGATGGGGGGGAGAGGGGGAAGCACAGGCAGGAGGGGATGGGCACCAGCTGGTGTTTTGAAAGAGTGATGTGCCCCAAGCTCCAGGGGTGGTGGGCCAGATGCCAGCCCCTCCCTCACAACCCCTCAAGGCACCCCCCCTACCCTGCCCCCTCTCTCCCACCTCTAGACCACCCTGAATTCACAGACCTGTCTACAGTCACAGACAGCTGGAGCGTCAAGTCACGTGACTGGCCCTGGGCTGGACCCCCCACACCCAGGAAGAATGGGTGCCCAGGCCTCTGTCTTCACTTTCCTGGTGAGGGCAGAACTTTCTCCCTACAGCCTTCCAGAGACAGTGTGGCACAAGCCTGCTTTGAATATCAAGGTTTGCAAAGATCAAAAAAAAAAAAAAAAGGAAAGAAAAAAAAAGCAAGGTATTTTGGAAACACAGAGTGTGCCAACTAATTAAGGATCTGATTATTAGGGAGCTTTCTCACACAGGAGGAGGGGAGAGGGAGGCAGCCAGTCCCCAGCCACTTCGACAAGACAGGGGGCAGGAGAGGAGGAGACTTACCAACAGCTTCAGCAAGGAAACCAAAGCAGATAAGACCAGATGGGTCTATATCTCTGTACAGCAAGGAAAACAATCAATAGCTGGAAGAAACCCCCAAAAGGCTAGGGAGTATCTGTCAAAGCAGGAGCTGTGTCTGGGAAGAAGTTAATCTCCTAAATAAATCCTGAAGTCCTTTATTCAACAAGGATGCTGCTACCCAGCCTGGCTCAATGCGGTTGAGAGGCTGGGGAGACACTCAGTGGGGAAGGGTGCTTTGCTACACAAGGATGAGGGCCCCAGTTCAGATGATCAGCACCCACGTAAAAAGATGAGCATGAAAGCGCCGGTGCCAGCAATCCCAGCACTGTTGAGAGGAGAAGACAGCAGGATCCCTGGAGCTGGCTGGCGGCCAGTCTAGCAAAAGAGCTGAACAGACAGGATGACTGAAAGATCCGAGAGTGAGACAGGAAAGGATTCCCGAAATCACATTATGAGGGAGATGTCGATCAGAGCCTCAGTGAGTATGAGGATGCAGGCCTGCCACGCCAGCTATTGAGAGGCTAAGGCAAGAAGATGCCAATTTCAAGGCCAGCCCAGGCTATCCAGTGAGTCAGGAGAGTCTAGGAAACTTAATGAGACCTTGTTTCAAAACAAAAGGTAAAAAGGGAGCTAGAAATATAATGCAGTGGTAGAGCCCCTGCCTAGAATCCCCCAGTGAGGGGCTGGGGTGTGGCTCAGTGGTAGAGCCCCTGCCTAGAATCCCTCAGTGAGGGGCTGGGGTGTGACTCAGTGGTAGAACCACTGCCTAGAATCCCCCAGTGAGGTGCTGGGGTGTGGCTCAGTGGTAGAGCCCCTGCCTAGAATCTCCAGTGAGGGGCTGGGATGTGGCTCAGTGGTAGAGCCCCTGACTAGAATCCCTCAGTGAGGGGCTGGGATGTGGCTCAGTGGTAGAGCCCCTGACTAGAATCCCTCAGTGAGGGGCTGGGGGTGCTGCTGAATACACAAGGCCTTGAATTCTATTCTCAGTACTGGGGGAAAAAACTGGGATCCCCAGCTAAGCTCTGGGAGGAGACCAGAGACAGGAGGATCCCTAAAGATCACTTGTTAGCTAGCCTAACTGAATTGGTGAGCCCTAAATTCAATTGGAGACGCTGTCTCAAAAAAAAAAAAGTTGGAGCCATGGAGAAAGACACTCAACATACCTTTGACCTATACACACACACACACACACACACACACACACTCCTACAGATATACACATCTCTGCACACACATAAGACACAGACACACAGAGATAGACACCTACATGCACACACACACACACATATACACATGCCTGCACATACACACAGACACACAGACACATCTGTGCTGCACACACGTACATATATACAGATAGACACACACATATACATCATACACATACATACACATACATGCATACACTCACACACACACAAGTGAGATGGGATAGAGAACTGAAGAACTTGTGCATTAAGAACCTAGACGTGCCACTTGAGGCTCCAATGATGTCAGAGATGCCAGAGCTAAGTCCTGACCTAGGAGAGAGTGTGGGAGCTGTGGAGAGGTCAATAGACCCTATGATAGGGGTCAGGAGATGGCTTTTCCAGTGGCCTGAGGAGCCTAGGAGCCTTTCTTTGCAGAAAGCTCAGAGTATAACCTGGCCCATGCTCCTCTTGCAGGTTGGCTGCACTCTGCACGGAAGAACTGGTCCTGACTTTGTCCTGTCTCAAGCTGTCCACTTAGATAGGGGGTTTCTGGGTTATCAGCCCCCATGCTGGAGAAGGCCTGAGGTTTTTGTAACTGACCAGAGACACCTCTCTTCCTGGACTAATCACACTTCAAAGGAGACCCAGATCCAGAAAGGTGGCCTGGCAGGGCAGGAGTGCTCACCTGGGGGAGGGGTGACAGGCTCCCTAATCCCCACTGGGCAATTAGGGGCCAGATAATGTTTCCTAACCACTCCCCTTTGCCTTCCTGGGGCTTGGAATGCACCCCAGGCCTTTGAAGCCATCATTAAGGTGTTTCAGCAGTGACCACCAGGCAGGGGAGAGGGGCCTGTCCCCAGAAGATGATCTGTCCCCAGGCATCCTAGCCGGCAAAGCTGAGGATTAGCCACAGTCTAGCCCAGAAGCCCAGCTGGCTCCCTTGTTCTTGCCCTGGGTGGTCAAGGAGGGTCTTCCTGAGAGCCAGGCATAGCTAACCCACCCATTCCCCCACCCCACCCCCGGCACCCTTCTCAACCCCTTCCTCCTCAGGGGCCTTGTCCTGAATGAGTGAGCTTGTCAGTGCCCAGGGGTCAAGATGTAACCCTCATGCCCTGGTTCTGAAGATGTCAAGCAATCTCCCTTTTGGCATCTGATGAAACAGAGCAGGGATGGTTCTTTCATCTCAGAAGACTGGTTTAACACTCCGCTGCCCCTGGCTGGAGTTTCTGAAGCATTGTCTGCAGGGCTGGGGGTGGCCTCCTAGCCCAGGAGGCCAAGGCCCAGGGAGGCAGAACTGTGGCGTGGCCTCCTGCTTCTGGACTTTCAAAGACCCAATTTCTGTCCCCCAGGAATTGTGACTATAATTTTTCAGTAAAAAGCCTAGATTCTGGCAGTTCTAACTAACTAGGCTGGGCCTTTTTATCTTCAATGCATCAATGGAAAAAAAAAAAAACCAATCATAAGAAACAGAGAAAAAGATTTAATCGGAGTGGCCACATTGAGAATGGGAACTAAAGAGTCCAGTGACTCCAGACTCTATCATCCACACCCTGACACGACGGCAAGAGGTTTGCACAGCTAAGCAATGCCAGTCAAGGCGGCATGCGGCCCGTCTGCTTCCCAAAAGGTGTTTTAACAAGTTGTCAGAACCCTGTGTAAGCTCATCCGGAGAGACAGACCCTCTGGCTGGCACCAGGCTTCAGCCTGTCCCTTTCCCCAGTGTGGCATTCCTGGGAGATTTTAATTATTTAGGGCCCATTGTTTCAAAGGCCTGCCAGCTGACAGGAGGAACACACGTGTCTCTAGGATGTCTCCTCCAATGGCACCTCAGGCCTCTCTCTCTGCCTCTCTCTTTCCTTCCCAGGCCAAAGCCACAGATACACAGGACAGAGCAGACACTGTGTCCCCTTTGCTCAGCCCCTCATATGGAGGGTCCTGCCTACTCAGGCTCAGAGCAGTAAGTAGGCCCAGACCTTGAGGTCTTGAGCCTCCTAAGAGGACATTTCTGTTCATTGTGGCTCAGAGAGCATTCTGGGATGTGGAATTCATTTAGATACTCTTTACTCCCCCTGAGGCTTCTGGATCTAAACACAGAGTCCCACCAGAGGGGATGGGGATAAGATGGCTGGCCAGCCCAATCTGTACTTAGTCTAGATGTCTCCAGGCCCACGGCATCCCCAGGGGAAGGACTGACAACACGATCCAGAAACAGGGTTGCAAAGCTAGATGGGGATTTGGGGTCCTGGGATGGTTGTTTGAGAGGAGGTACATAAGGAAAAAGTGGTACGAGCAAGAGGCCCGAGGACAGGGGCTCAGGTGGATGGAAAAAAAGAACAGAGCGAAAGGGTGGATTAGAGAGACACCCAGAGCTAAGTTGGGAAGACAACAGCCAGACTCAAGGAGCAACAGGGACAAGGATATGTCCCCCGCTGCTACTCATGATCTCACGTGGGTCTTGTCTACCCCTGCTGCTTATGGTACAAAACAGCACCTGACACCCCAGGACTTATCTGGATCTGGGGAGATATTTAGAACCTCCAGATAGCTGTCCTGGAAATCTGAGCTCATGATTTCTTTTCATCTCTCTGTAACCTCCTCTGTTGTATGCAAGCGTGTCCTGGAGCAGTCTATCAGTCCATCGGTCTGTCAGTCCATCATTGTGTTTTCCTAAATGAACCCAGGTTAGCAGGACAGGGGTTGACAACTTCACCAACTCTTTAAAGGAGTCGTTTTACAAGCATGGCAGCCTGGGTTTGATCCTCAGAGCCGACAGATGAGCCAAGCATGATGGTGTAAACTTGGAATCTCTTGAACTGGGGAGGCAGAGACAGGAGGATTGCTAGAACAAACTCCAGTGGCCTCCCTCCTCCTATTCACTTCTCCTCAGTGGGGCCAAGCCTTCCATGAAGTGCCTTTAGGGGATGTTTAAACCTCAAGCCCACCTGTCTGTTTAAGCATTGATTATTGCTCTGCAGTTATGATAGCTATGTAAGGGCATGCATGTGTCATAGCACACATGCAGAGGTCAAGGGACAAACTTGTAAACTCAGCTCTCTCCTCCTCCTTTTTTGTGGGTTCTGGGGATCAAACTCAGGTTGTCAGATTTGCATGGCAAGCAACTATACCTGCTGAATATCTCACCTGCTTTTTTGCCGTGTGTGTGTGGGGGGAGTTGTTTTGTTTTGTTTGATTCAAATCCTCGTCATATTGCTCAGGCTGGCCTAGAATGGTCAATCCTCCTGTCTCTGCTTTCTGTGTGCTGAGATGACAGGCCTTTACTACTATACTCAGCTTCTAGAAATTTTTATTTTTATTTTTTAAACATTATATGTTTACGTGAACACCTGTGTATGCATATATGCGTGTGAAGGCAGGTACCTGTGGAGGCCAGAAGCACTGGATCCCACTGGAGCTGGAGTTACCGACAGCTGCAGGGTCCCCAACATGGATGTTGGGGATCAAACTTTAGTCTTCTGCAGAAGCAATATGCACTGACCCTCTCCAGCCCCTGCAGAAGGTTTAACAAACCCACCTATCCCAATTCGGCCTGGTTGCCCCTCCCATCGAGAGTCAGACTAGATTCTAACATTAAATATAGGTCATATATATGACCTATATGAATATATATGACCTGCATCGAATTGATACATATGGTCAGATACATAATTGATATGTAATGGTTATAGTTAATCATTATGTCTTGTAGCTGAGCCTTATGGTGTACACCCGTCATCCCAGAATTCAATAGGACTGAGAGTCGGAGACCAGCCCAGACCACAGAGTGAGACCCTGACTCAAAAAACCAAACTCAGACTGGAGACGGAGCTCAGACAGGAAAGTCCGTTATAAGCTGGATGCAGTGAAGAACATCTACGTCCCAGTGATGGTGAGATGGGTGGCAGAAACGGGCGGATCCCTGGAAGCCTGTGAGCCAGCTAGTATGCTCTACGTATCCAAGTTAAAAGATGAGAGACCCGGGCTGGAGAGATGGCTCAGTGGTTAAGAGCACGGACTGCTCTTCCAGAGGTCCTGAGTTCAAATCCCAGCAACCACATGGTAGCTCACAACCATCCATAAAGAGATTGGATGCCCTCTTCTGGTGTGTCCGAAGACAGCTACAGTGAACTCATAATAAAATAAATAAATAAATTTAAAAAAAAAGACTCATTTAAAAAAAAAAAAAAAGATGAGAGACCCTAACTTGAAGAAAACGTGTAAGACACTTGAGAAGGGAAATACACAAAGTTGTCCTTTGATGTCTACATGCATACATACCTGCATACCTGTACACACACACACACACACACACACACACACACACACACACGTGTATATTGGATAAGGGGTTTTCTTTTGGTAACCCTAGCTGTCTTGCAACTCACTCTGTAGACCAAGCTTGACTTGAACTCACAGATCTGCCTGTCTCTGCCTCCTACCTGCTGGGATTAAAGGCATGCACTATCACCACCTGGAGCTCACCAATTTGACAAGACTGGTTGATCAGAGAGCTCCAGAGATCTTCTTGTCTCTACTTCTCCAATGCTAGAGTCACAGAAGTACAACCGCCAAATCCAGCTTTTTACGTAGGTGCTACGGAACTGAACTAAAATTCTCATGTTTCTATGGCAAGCATTTTACCAACCGAGACATCTTTCTGGTCCAGCATCCTAAAATGCAGACACAAGAAGTCCAGCTATGAAAGAACCAGATACCCCTGACTCAGTCATGAAGTCCACTTGGCTACTGGACAGCCATGGGGTCAACCTCCCAGTTTCCTGTATCTCCTGAACTCTCCTAATAGTATTCTGTGCCATTCCACAGATGAGAAAACAAGTTGTCCAACTGAACTAGCACTTAACCTGAAAGATAGGCAAACCAGGCAGGCGTTCGTCTGTGGAAACTGAAGCTCTTCCCCAGGCATGGCTTCTGAACAACCTAGTTCTGTACAACCAGTGTCTCCAAGCCAAAATGGGTCCTGGGCTTCTATGTGACTTCTCCTTTAGGGTTTCCCATCATGCACCTGGTCCTCTGTGTTCCCATATATAAAATGAAACATGTGAATGTTATACATAAATCCTGTGTATAACTGATACTGAATTAGGACTTTGTTAGACATCCATATGGCCAGCCAGATCACACCACATTCATCAGTAGCATTAAGCTGCCACTAGTCCCTGAGATTCAAATAAGCCCTCAGGAATAACTCTGTGCTATTGTAAAGACAAAATGAGATTTGGGCCCAGCTTAAAACAATTTAAGAGGCCTTGATGGTAGAGTCCTTTTCTGAGCTGATGTCATCTATCAAAGATTCACACAAATTGAGCCTAAGAGGGCTCAATTTTTGAGAGTAAAAACACAGGAGAAAAGCGGGTCTTCCTAAAATCATGTCCTCCATCTGTTGTACATCAAACTACATAGTCAACTTCGATTTACATCATGGTGTTTAGTCCATTTACATTTATTGTGAACTTTGGTATAGCTGTATTGAAGTAACAAATTTTGCTACTTGATCTTTGTCTCATTTTGTGGTTGTTCTTTTGTTGTTGTTTTAGCATGTTTGGTGAATATGTTGTTGTTTCGGTTTTCTCTTTCTACATCTTTCCTGCCTTTTTGGTACCAATCAGATCATTTATAGCTGCAGCTCGCAAAGTGTCTTTAGATCCATTCAAGAGCCTGTGGAGTCAAAACTCATACATTCATCAGTAACACTGCATGAATGTATGTAACACCTGTCCTTTGACTCTCTTCTCATCTTTGACCCTCCCCTTCTTATGTGTGGTAACAAAGTTACTTCCCAGAGACCATATGATATCATAATGTAACACCAGGAAAGAATGAATGTAAAAGCAGGTGTGTGGATTCAGCCATTAAGGAAACCACTGAAGGACTTCCTCTGTTAAGGAAATCAGCAAAACTACACAGCAATGCTACTTCTGTCATTGTTTTCTCATTCTAGAGAGTAGTTTGGAGATGCTGTGTTTCTTTTTGAGACAGGGTATTGCTATGTAGCCCAGGCTGACCCAGAAGTCATGATCCTCTTGCCTCAGCCTCTCTTGACCATTTGTCCTAACATTACTTGCATTGTGTATGATGGTCTCAATGCTAACCTGACTCACTGCTAGGCTTTCTGGTCCTCTCTCAGGAGCTGAACGCAGAGCAGCTTCCTTCCCTCTCACTTGTAACCTTGGGCTGAGCTGGCAGTCCACTGGCCTTGGTCCCTGACCCCAGGAAAGAAGTGTTCTACCCTCTTGGCCACATCTCTATCCTGGCAAGAATACTTTGTTGGCACCTCCTGACTACCTCTGAATCCGCAGGAGGCGTGAGGGCAGAGAGAGGGTGTTTGTTTGGAATCCCATCCCAATTGGCCAGCAGCAACACTGGTTTGTCCAGAGAGCCTTGGCTCCCTCCTCCTGGAACCCTGCCCCCTCTTGGACTTGAGTCCAGGCCTGGAGGGGTAGCCAGGAGTGAGCGAATGGGCTCCTGGCCAGGCACGTGGCCCAGGAGGGGCTGTAGGAGCTGACACTGCAGCTCGAAAGCCAGGGGCACTCTCCTCAGCTCACTTCACAGTGCCAGGAGGCTGGGAGAGCCCTTCTCATGTGAAGTTAAAGTGTCCAGCCCACCCAGCTAGGGGGACCTTTGTGGTTGTCTCCTGGTCCTGTTTCTCTCAGCCACAGGGTGGCCCAGGCCCTGCTCCTCCCTGAGTGGTGGGGATGACTGGATGGGGAGCTACAGAGACTGGAAGCCAAGCATCATCCAGCATAGCCAGTAGCATCAGCCTTGCCATATAACAAAGAGCCGGGCCAGTTGGTGCAGAAGCTGGTCTAGCCAGTAAAGATCCAGGCCTTTCTACTTACAGCCTCTGCCGTCTCTGTCCACAGCTCTAGGACCAAGAGGTGAGCTATTGAGTGACCAAGAGGTCACCGCTATTTTAAATGGTAGTACACCTTTGATCCCAGCTCTCCAGAGGCTGAGGCAGGTGGATTTCTATGAGTTCATGGCTAGCCTGGACTACATAGTGAGCCCCAAGCCAGCCAAAATACACAGAGATTCCCTGTTTCAAAAACACCAAAGTATCCAGGTGGTAGTGGCATGCACCATTATTCCAGCACTCAGGAGGCAGAGGCAGGTGGATTTCTATGACTTTGAGGCCCAGGCCAGTCAAAGCTACATAGTAAGACTCTGCCTCAGAAACCAAAATAAATAAATAGCTGAAAGCTAAGCCTCCAGACTTCAAACACTAATGTTTTCTGAGACATCCAGTGGCCTCTGCAGAAGCCTTTGGTTTTTCTCAAGTGTCACTTGTGGGAGGGTTGGTGTGTGGCTTTGGTCACAAAGAGCTCAGGATCCAAAACCTGCAGGCTGCTCCCGGCTGACCCTGCAAAAAGCTGGGGCCAAAACCAGGAACGTCAAGGTCTGCATAAAAGTCCCTGTTACCCGGGACCCTCCCTCAGGACCCCTGCCGACATCCTGCTGCAGAGAGACAGGAGCCACCAAGGATCAGGATCTGTCCTTGCCATGGGGATGGTGGGAGGTTGCGGGGGGACAGCAGCTATGGACATGAAAGCCGCCACGCCTCCCCACCTCTCCCCATCCTTCCCACCCCTCTTCCCTCCCCATACCTCAAACCCTTCCCCACCCTGTTCCCCTCAAAACCTCAGTCACATGCTAATTAGCCATGGTTCTTGGTTTGACCACATCAGTAACGTTCCCAGCTGAGTGGTGGCGCACGCCTTTAATCTCAGCACTCTGGAGGCAGAGGCAGGTGGATTTCTATGACTTTGAGGCCCAGGCCAGCCAAAGCTACATAGTAAGACTCTGCCTCAAAAACCAAAATAAATAAAGAGTACAAGGCCAGCCTGCTCTACAGAACAAGTTCCAGAACAGCCGGGGCTGCTCAGGAAAGCCCTGTCTCAAAAAAACAAGAGAGAGAGAGAGAGAGAGAGAGAGAGAGAGAGAGAGAGAGAGGCAGAGACACAGAGAGAGAGATGGAGAGAGAGACAGAGAGAGACAGAGACAGAGAGAGAGACAGAGAGACCCAAGTGTGAATCCTTAGGTAGAAAGTTTTCTGGAACAGTCTATATAGTCTTAGGCCCTCTACAGCTGCTTATTGTCAGAGGACAAATAGCCATCAAGTAGAGACTCTCCCCTAATGTGCCAGAAGAGGAAACATCAAAAGCAGTCTTTGATTCCAGACTCAGTACCCTCCACACAGCTAAGGATGTCTGGTGAGTTCTGATGCCTAGCTCCTTTGCAACTAGCCCCAAGGATTCTTGACATCCCTTGAAGGGTCTCTCTCATTGGGCAGCTCTGTTTCTGGTTGGTGTGAATTCAGACTCCCTCAAGCAATACCATATTCCTGTCTTCCATAAGAGAGAGCAAGGCGCATGGCTCGCTGCCCAGCTCCCTGCTGCTCTGCCTATGCCCTGCTCTGATCTTCTCATTTCATTCTGATGCTGTGACCAAAAGTAATTTAGGAGAGGAAAAGGTTTATTTGTCTAGCACTTCGAGATCACAGACCATCATTGAGGGAAGTCAGGGCAGAAACCCAAGGCAGGAAACAGGAGGTAGGTCTGCTTGCTCTTCCACACAGCATTACTTCCAGCCAGGAACTCCCTCACAGTCAAAGTAGAGCAGAAACCACAGAGGATCGGTTTGCTATCTGGGTCACAGATTCTTATGGGGTCCAGCACAACCCAGCTTAGGGAATGCTGCTGCCCACAGTGGACTAGACCCTCCACACATTCAATTATCAGGACAATCCCGACAAATATTCCCACAGAGAAATCTAACCTAGATGATGCCCTGTGTGGAGGATTCAGGACTGGATTTGGAGTCTGTGGATTCAAGGTATTTATTTAGAGGGGAGGGAGCAGATGTCAACCCTCGGTCATATCACAAGTGGATGGGACATGAAAATATTTTCCTGGCCCTGCCTGCTGGAGTCTAGCCTCACAGGTTTGCACTGAGGGTGATTTGTACAGTTGAGGGTCAGAGGAGCTCACTTAGCAACTTTGTGACTAGGCAGGGATCTCAAAACACAGTGGCAGAAGACTGCCCCATATGGAAAGAACACTGTTCTCTCCTCTCTTGGGACATCCCTCTCACCCACCCTGATTCTGATAGGACCATGTAAAAATATCTCCAACGGTAGATGATTCCCGAAGGCTGAGGTCAAGGGTGCAGATAACCTCATAGGTTTTAAGATAGTCCAAATGTGTAATACCAGAAACAAGAAAACTGGAGCATCGAAGAACAATACCAACAAACCCCAGTGGACACTCCTGGGAGCACATATAGTCTACAATTCTGGATATGGGAAAACTGTGGTCTGGTGAGGTAGCCACCCCACTGGGCTGGAACAGGGCTTTCAGTAACCCCTCTACCCTGACCCAGGACCCCTGGCTCAAACCTGTATGGTTGTGCCCACTCCTGTGGAGGCAGGCTCCAACTTTCTTCCGAGCCCTGGCTCAGTCCATAGACCCTTTCAAAATGCACCCAGCACTCAGCCAACAAAGGCTCATTCAGCCCAACCATCCCCTGTGCAGGGAATGCATGTTTCAAAAGTGTGCTTCTCTCAAAGACTAAATCAGCACTTCCCAGAAAGAAAGGCGAGCTGGCCGTGCTTATGTGACAAGACGCTCTGCCTTGCTGTCCCAAAGGCCTCTCAGCCACAACCCTGATGGGACTCAGATATGCTAGTCTTGCATCTGGGGCTCAGGAAAGCAGATCCAGGGTTTCTTGGATTCTTGTGACCCACTCCCCTCTGTCTCCAAGCCAGTCCAGAGGTTACCACAAGTCTCTCAAGGGAAAGGAGCTGGTCTGCAATAAAGCCACCTGCAGGGGAAGCAGAAAGAAGGTTCTGTAAGCACATAGGAATTGCTGGGTACCCTCTCCCTGTGTCCAAGTCTGGGACCTCTGGAAGTTGTCCTGAGGGAGTCTGGATGGCTGTGCTGGGCTATTAGTGCCTTCATCTAGTTTACACTAGCTCCTTCCTCCCTGGAGTGGTGGAGAAGGTTCCCACTGCCAAGAGACAAGCATGGTTCCAGTAAGGCATATGAAACCCGGCCATGTGTGCAAAGAGTGGACCACTATTCCTAGGCCTGGGCAGAGCTGAGCTGCTTCAGACAGGAAGCTTGTCTCGGTGTGCTCTCTGTACCACCAGCATCCACTGAATCACCCAGGAGAGGAAAGGGGCTCCCATCAGGGGATGATGCTGTGACAGCCGCAAGACCTGGGCTGCAGACAATCTCAGGATGCAAAGAGGAGTGGAGACAGCAGTAGCTACCTCCAGAGAGATGGCTCGGCAGAGTTTTAAAGTGTTTACTGAACAAGCTTGAGGACCTGATTTCAGATCACTAGAACCCACAAAAAATGAGCCCTTCAGTGCACGGCTGTAATACCAGCACTGGCCTAACCTTTCTGGTCAACACAGTCATTCTAGTGAGAGTTCCTGCCTCAAAAGAAAGAGAGAGAGAGAGACAGAGACAGAGACAGAGACAGAGAGACAGAGAGAGAGAGACAGAGACAGAGAGAGACAGAGACAGAGACAGAGAGAGAGAGACAGACACAGAGAGAGAGTTAGAGAGAGAGAGAGAGAGAGAGACAGACAGACAGACAGACAGACAGACATCAGAGTCTGACTTTGGACCACCGCACACGCATCCGCTGATGTGCCTGTACACACACACGTATACACAAGTGCACATGCCCCTTCAAGACTAGCTGAGGTGGCTAGAGACCTGGGGATATAGTCTTGCCACAGAATTTCTCCTAAATGTTCATGGAAGGGTAGGCTAGGGAAGCATGGACTCCAGGGCTATCCCATTACTACCATGTGGACAAAGCTAGGCACCTGAGGCGAACCCAGCTACTACCTCCAAACCTACATAGCCAAGGATATAACCCTATCCTAGCTGGGTCTGCTATGGAGACAGACCACAATGGACAGTGACCTCTAGAGCCACCAAGCAGAGACCCTGAGCTGTCTAGTGAATGCCCGGCCTTTTAGCAACTGTGCCAAGATGCTGGGTTTTGTGCTGGACACCTCTGACTACATGCAGGAGTGACCACTGCCTCTCACTATCAGACAGAAGAACCCTCATCCTCTCCATCCTCTGGCCCCCTGGCCTTGCATGAGCTGAATGCTCACCACTACCGGGTCCTGTGCAGGGGGCTGTGGTTGCATTCCTTCCCAGTTCTTTCCAAGTTCTAAATCCTCCCACCTCAGCTAGTATCATGGACACTTCCACTCTATAGTGTTAAGGGACGTAGAGTTGGGCGAGGACTAGCTGTGTCCCTACTTCTCTTTGGACTCTTTCCAAAGTTCCCTGGAGAGGTAAAGCCTCAAAGGAAATAGAATGCACTAGCTGGCCACACTGGGTTTACTTTTCAACTATTTTATTAGTAAATACTATATCTTTTGCCTGGATTCTACAATTTACATCCACTACAGTTTCCTTATCAGCTGTCCACCCACCTATACATAATCCATTCATCCACCCTCTGACTGATGTGTCCAGCCATCCTCCTCTGTCTAGCAATCTATCCATACAACTGTCTACGTATCTAGCCGTATAACCATCTATCATCCATCCACTTGTACACAAACCAATGCTACCATTTCTTCTATCCACAGAGCCACACACCCATCTATTCATCCATCTCCTGCTTATATACACACACAACCATCGGCCCATTCATTCACTCACACGCCCACCCACCTCCTCAGCCTCCTGTTGTCATTGTGTGCACTTCACAGTAAGCTTTGAGCCTCCTCACCCTTCAGTCCAGATCCTCAGTACTGAGATTCAGCTGAGCTCAAACTCCTCCTACAATTGCCCCATTTTAGGTCCAGCTTCCTCAGTGAAAACCAGAAACCTCAAAGATGCAACAACATAAGTTCACTGCTGTTCTGTTGCATCTCTGTCCATGAGACAGTCAAGACAAGAGCAAACTATGAATAGCCCAATCCCTGATCAAGGCTCTGGGCTGTCATCAATTCGGACTAAGCCTACCTAACACATTGTCACAGACCCAGATGGCTCCTTAACTCTGCATCTCAGATAGTTCAAACTAGATAAGGTTAAACGTCAACCTTAGTGATGTCGCCAGACAACAGACGTGCTGTCTCCCCATCACAGAGACTGCCTCAGATGATGTCAACACATAGCATATGAAACAGATCTTGGGCTGGTGAGATGTTTCAGCAGGGAAAGGTGTCTGCCCTGCAATCCTGGCGATTGGTGTTTGACCGCTGGGCCTATGTAAAGGTAGAAGTAGAGAAATAATTCTACAGAGTTTTCCCCTGACCTCCACAGGCATGCTAAGGTGTGTATGTACCTCATGAATGCAATAATAACAGTAAATTAAATTCAAACAGGATCTTCTTGCCTTCCACAAGCATCTTCTCAGTGGGGCTCCCTGATGACATCCTAAACTATTAGCATCTCACTCAATGTCATGCAAACTTCTCCTTATTCTCAACTAGGATAATGACTCAGTGGTAGAGCCCCTGCTTAGAATCCCCCAGTGAGGGGCTGGGGTGTGGCTCAGTGGTAGAGCACCTGTCTAGAATCCCCCAGTGAGGGGCTGGGGTGTGGCTCAGTGGTAGAGTCCCTGCCTAGAATCCCCCAGTGAGGTGCTGGGGCGTGGCTCAGTGGTAGAGCCCCTGCCCAGAATGCCCCAGTGAGGGGCT
>NW_021627517.1:0-26750 GCF_004785775.1 Grammomys surdaster | reverse complement strand
TGGGGTTGGGGAGATGGGTCACTAGTAAAGTGCTTGATGTGCAAACACGAGAACCCAAGTTACTTCCCAGCACCCATGCGAAAAGCCCAGTGTGGGGATGTGTACCTGGAATCCTAGCACTGGGCAGCAGGAGTGGGAAGGTTTCAGGGACTGGATGGCCAGCTGGCCTAGTAAACAAGATGGAGAATGGTTGGAGGAAGACACCTGACATTGTGACATTGATCCCTGGCTTCCACAGGTATGTGCACACATACACACTCGCACACACACTTACACACACCCACACACTCACACACTTACACACTCACTTACACACACCCACACACACTTACACACTCACACACTCGCACACACACTTACACACTCACACACTCGCACACACACTTACACACACTTGCACACACTCGCACACACTCGCACACACACACACAGATGCTTAAATTATTAGCACAGGGCATATCAGCCATACCTGAGTGATACATAGGTGTTAGGTCACCACTAAGTTCCATGCCAAGCAAGCACTGTGTTTTGGCTTTTTTGTTGTCTGGTTGGTTGATCATGGAACCTGGAGCCTCACACATACTAAGCAAACATTCTACTGATGGAGCACATCCCCAGCCCTCAAGTTCTTTATTAAAATGTACAAAACTGACTTGTAGAAGTCAAAAGAATATTCTTTCAGGGAGGTTAATGAAGGGGCTGACGGCTCCTGTGGAGTGATACGGGTCTCTGTTCTGAAGGGACATCTGACAGAAAAAGGCCTTTCCTTAAACTTAGTCTGCAGCCCCCAGACCCCCGAGGTACTTGTGAGTCATCAAGGCCCTCAAAACCTTTTCAAAGAATGTACTTACAAATTTCCGTACACAGTGGACCTTGTTTTTGTCCCAAGCATTGGGAATGGAGTCCAGGCCCTTGACTGTGTTAGGCATGTAATGTCCTGAGCATGTGCCAGCCTATCCTTTTACATTAGTATGGGATTTTGTTTTTGTTTTTGAGACAGTGTCTTGCTATGTAAGTAGCCCTGGCTAGCCTGAAACTTGCTTTGTAGACCAAGCTGGCCTCAAGCTCAGAGATCCTCCTGCCTCTGCCTCTTGAGTGCTGGGATTAAAGACATACACCACCACATCCAGCCTACATTTGTTTTAATTTTTACTTTAATTTTTAAAGACAGTGTAGCACTGTTTCCCAGACTGGCCTCCTAGTCTATGGGCACAGAGGGACAGAGACAGGATGGAGAAGGATCATTACCAACCAGCTGGAGCTGGAGATGGTGGAGGAGGCCTCAGGTACCAGCTTCCCAGTGTGGTGACATCACAGACACAAGTACAGATAGAAAGCAGCCAGGCTGGGATCAATGAAGACTTCCTGGCAGGACCATGGCCAGCTGATCTCAGAGGAAGTAAACTAAATGGAAGATGGGGGGAGCAGAAGGGGACACTATCTAAAGCTCGGGCCAAGGTACCCCGGATGTGAGATCACCCAGACCCAGTCTTGCAGGAGGCTGCTGCTTGTCTCCCCAGAATATAACCAGGAGCCTGACCTCAAAGTGAGTCACCCGCCAGCCCAGCTGATTCAGCGGAACTGGGGGAGTGAGGCCGGGACTGTCCATAGACTGAAACGGCCAGCCAAGGTCAGGACTGTCCACTGTCTGGAAGGGCCAGCCAAGGCCGTCAGACCAGCAGGGCTGAGCCCCACCTGCTGGCACCCAGCCACAACAGACCTCTGTCTTCATAGTCAGAAAACCCAGGCCTCAAGGAAATGCTTTTGGCAGGGGAGGTGGCTTATGGCTGAGGACTCATAGGAAGGGCTCAGAACTGTGGCAGTCAGGGGTGAACGAAAAGTGAACTCGCGTAAATTCACTGACAGATGAAAAAGTGAGCTGAGGAGAATAATAATAATTTGCCAGACATGGTGATGGGAGTGTCCCCTGCTCTCAAGGCAAGCAAACTGCCCGCCACAGCTGGCCAGAGGCCACAGGCCACAATGACATGGAGACGTGTTCTCTAACCCAGTTCCCAATTGCACCCATGAGAAATTTGACCAGTGACACCAGCCAATCTCTTCCCTCTCAAGGTTTAGTCTACCCCGCTACCTGGCAACAGCATGGCCCCAGCCCAGCAATAAAGGAAACCATAGGGTATCAGTCATGGGTACAAGGTTGGGACTGGGCCCTATCTATTTGACTATGCCCGGGACACTTGTAGCAAACAGGAGTCTGACCAACATAGACCCCCCATTTGCACTGACAATGTTGAAATGAAACTGGTTAGCTAGGCATGGTGATGCCAGCCTATAAACCCAGTAGTCAAGAAACTGAGGCAGGGGGATTTCATGAGCTGGAAGCCAGCAAGAGTTCTATAGTGAGACTTTCTCTCAAAATAGATAGATATAGATAGATGATGGATGGATGGATGGATGGATGGATAGATAGATAGATGATAGATAGATGGGTTATAGACTTTGGTTCGGATGTATGGAGTTACAGAAGGTAGAGGGGTAGGGGTGGGAATGGAAAGTTCATGTCTAATGTGTGCAATCTGGGGTGGGAAGATGACAGTCAGTAGAAGGGTGTAATGATAACTTCAATGTACTGCACCTGCAGACAGCGACCAAGCACTGCCATTTTACCTTTATTTACTTGTTTCTGCAGGACGAGATATTGAACTCACATAAGGTACATGTTAGGTGGATAGTCTACCACTGAGCCACACCCCAGCCCCTCACTGGGGGATTCTAGGCAAGTGTTTTACTACAGAGCCACACTCCTGGCCCCTTGCTGGTGGTGCCTTTAGATAAGCACTCTACCAATGAGCTACATTCACTGTCTTTTTTTTTTTTTACTTTGAGATTAACTTATGTAGACTGGACGAGGCTCAACATTAATGCTTTTGTTATTTGTTTTTTTGTTTATTGAGACAGGGTTTCTCTGTGTACCCCTGTCTGTCCTAGAACTCGCTCTGTAGAACAGAGTGGCCTAGAACTCAGGGAATTCACCTGTCTCTGCCTCCCAAGTACTTAAATGTATGCACCACCACACCTGGCTTAGCTTTAGTAGTTTTTAAAGTGTGTTTAACTGTGTGTGTGTGTGTGTGTGTGTGTGTGTGCGCACATGCATGCATGTGTTCAAGTGTGCCATGACATACAGCTGTAGGTCAGAGGTCAAAGTTTGCTCTCGCCTTCCACCTGGCTTAGGACAAGGTCTCTTGTACCACCTGGGTATGCCAAGCTAGCTGGTCTGAGCACTTCCAGATTCTCCTGTCTACCCCTTCCACCTGTGGAAGGAGCCCTGGGATTATATGGTTGATACTTAGTCTGGCTTTAAGTCTGGAGATTTGAACTCAGGTCCTCACATTTGCACGAAAAGCATTTTACCTGCTAAGCCAACTCTCCCCAGCTCAGAGTTAATTACGTGGAATCACCAGAACAGATTCTTATCTACAAGAGATTTAGACCGAGGCTCCCAGACTGGGAAAGGGTTCTTCAGTGAGCATTTAATACTTCATGCAGCACTTGGTGACATAAATAGGGGACAGAGGAGCGGGGCCACAGAATCCACAGATAGTTCACAGTGCAGGCAAGACACACGTGGCCGGGGCCACACAGCGGGGGGCAGATGGTCAGCTGGGAGGGTCACCTAGACGTGCACAGCGGGGCAAGAAAAGGTTGATCACACTGTCTCATGACATGCCGGTCACCCAGGGGACACTGAGCAGTGGTGGACACTCACGTGGCCCTCAAGTCTGGCTGGCTCATATCACACTCCACTGTTGATAGTTTGGGGATGTGAGGTCAAGCCTGGTTTCAGTACATTAACCCCTCATGTAGGGAAGCAGAGAGACTCGGGTGAGAGATGTTTGGGAGTCAGGGTACAGGGATTCAGGCTTTACACAGAGAGTCTGGGAAGGCTCAAACCTACAGCTTTAACCAGCAAGTTGGAGTTCCTTGCTGTCCCTTGGGGTCTCCAATAGGCAGGTTGACAGAGCCACGGCTCCTGGTCTCCAGGAGATGGGGACTCAGCCCAGACTCACCACGTTTGGAAAGCCCCACCATCAGCCACACTTCCTGCCCAATCTGGGCGTCCAGCCAGTAAGGGGTCACAGGCCTGGCCAACTGTCCTGACATGAGGTCAGGGTGCCTGGCCTACCCGGAAATGGACTTTCCAAGAGGTGTGAGAGTAAATGAGTGGGCTTAGCCACCACCGCCTGACTTTCTAGGGCCATAGCTTAGGCCCTGGATAGGCGAGTAGGATCAGTTTGGGTCCCTCAGGGGTCCTTCTGAGAGTTGGGGACAGTGGGCAGGGACTGAGAATGTCTTTCAGCCTCTGTTTCTGCTCTCAGCTCGAGTGCTCATTTGAGGACATCTCAATTTGTCATTCTCTGTTTTATACCTGGGCCTAGACCAGAGAATCTTACGAGGACCAGGGACAGTGCTCTGATTAACTCCCAGCTTCGGGGGGAAGCTACAGGGTGGCTGCAGTCTCACTCTAGAGACCAGGCAGGACACAGGGCCAGTTCTAGTACAGGGATCTCCAAGAAGACTTGGAGAGGGGATAGGGTGGATCCAAAATAAGGCTACAGGGCCACTGTCGGGGAGCCAGCTGTCACTTTCCTGGTCTGGGGATGCAGTTGCCGCTTGCCCTTTGTTTTTAAAAAGCACAAGATGGTTATTTATTCCAAAAGTGAGTCCAGAGAAAGGAGAGGCTCTGTGCCAGGCACCAGCCCCACTCGGCCACGAACCAGCAGCTCCCAGGCCCCTGGCATAAGGAATGGGTCACAGGGCCACACGGGGAGGTCCCCCAGGGTGCAGGTGCAGCAGAAGCTCAGACAGTGAGGGAGATGAAGCTGTTGTAACGCTGGATGTTTCTCTTCAGGATCTCCGAGCAGGGGCCCAGGACACGCTCAAAACGAGGCCGGTCTAACTTCACACACTTGAGGGGACCCCGGGCCACCACAGTGGCTGCACGGGGCCGGTTCAGCAGCAGGGCAATCTCCCCTGGAGAAAAGAAGAAAGTCAAGGTTCATGGTATGGAATGGCCTTCCTTCCCAGTGGGATGCCAGGTGAACCTGTGTTTTCTTCCTTCTTCCTTCTTTCATTGAAACAGGGTCCCATATCTCTCAGGCTGCCCTAGAACTCACTAGGGAGCTGAAGATGGCTTTGCCTGATCCTCTTGTCTCCTCCTGAATATCGGGGATTGCAAACTGCACTACCATACCTCGTATATGGGTTTCTGGGGATTGAACCCATGAATTCTTAGCCCTGGTCTTGAATTACAAATGTAGGGTGTATGTGTGTGTGTGTGTGTGTGTGTGTGTGTGTGTTTTCCTAGGAACTGAACACAACCCCATGCATGTTAGGTAAGCATGCTGCCACTGAGCCACAGCCTGAGAATTTTAAAAATAATAATTATTATTACTACTACTATTTATTTTGAGA
This sequence comes from Grammomys surdaster, assembly GCF_004785775.1. Taxonomy (NCBI): domain Eukaryota; kingdom Metazoa; phylum Chordata; class Mammalia; order Rodentia; family Muridae; genus Grammomys; species Grammomys surdaster. Next base: position 21,317 of record NW_021627517.1, on the reverse strand, counting down.
CAAGATCATAATAAGGTGCCTAGGACAGGCCTTGAACATGCCATCCTCCTGTCTCAGCCTTCCTATAGGATGGCAAGCCCTGCACAAGTAAATGCAGGATCCAGCATGAACTCCTTCCTAGTTTAAGAGTGTCCTGTGAAACGCTTGCACTGAGTACTTGCCACGCATTCCCAGCCCTGCATAAACCAGGAGTGGTGAAGCACACCTGTGAACCTAGCACTCAGAAGGTAGAGGCAGGAGGATAGAAAATTCAAGGTCACTCTTAGCTATACAGGGAATCTGAAGCCAGCCTGGGCTATATGAGATTCTGTTTTAGCATCCTACCCCACCCCCAATTACATGTTAATTATCTAAAATTCAAGTTTACTTAGCGTTGTTCTGTGATCTGCCTGGGAGCCCCACATGCAACAGATGCTGTGATGTGGCTCAGGCTTCCCTATGACCTAGTTCCATCTGTAAGAACATTCTAGATGTACTCAAGACCCTCTTTCTTAGTAGCTACGGGAATGAGCAGCTTGTGGTCCCGGGTCTCTCGCCAGGGCTCTGCTTTCCCCCAGATCAGCAGGTAGACTCCAGGACTACTAATCCTGTGGTCTCAGTCCAGTCCTGGACCTCAGTTTGAGGTGACTCCATCTGAGGCTCTGTCACAGCTGCACGTGGCTTGCCTAACTTCCAGATCCCACTCTGGGGTCTAAGGAAGCCCCATGCAGCTCCTGACCCAGGACCCCCAGTGAGATGCCACATCTTGAATGGTGAAAGCCCCAACTCACCAAAGTAGTCAGAGGGCCCGAGGCGCCCCACTTCCACATACTCCTCGTTGGGGGATCGTCGCTGGAGGACTGAAGCAGTGCCCTGTGGGAGAAGGGACAAGCACGAGTCAGCCAAGGGTGGGGGTCGGCTGTTAGGGGGACATGTTGGAAGCTGCTTGTTGGGGTACATCATATTTTGAGGATCACTTGCTTAGGTGGGCATGTGGGGGGAGTCACATGTTGGAGAGGCGCTTGGGGAGTCTGCAGTACGGGCCACTGCCTGTGTGTCCCACTTCCTGCTCCTTTCCTCCATGTAGATACAGCGTCCTCCATCCTTAACAACGCTGGCCTCTCTTTCCTCTTTTTGGGTCCACCAGGCCTTCTGGGAGGCGAACTCCCATGCAATCTGAGCTCTGAGTTGTTGTGGTTGGCTAATGCACCCTCCCAGACACCTAGAAGCCTGTCTGTCCTGTCTGAACCCTGCTTTTACTGACACAATGGAAGCTCCCCCAAAACAGGGACCTACCCAGAGCCTCCCCCAGAGGTCCTGACAGTAATGGTGGGGATAGCCCCAGGGTGCCAGTACTTTGTCATTATGCTGAGAGCTGACCTTGGACTGCAGCTTAAGGACAATGAGCTGTCTTAGCCATGTTGGGGGGGGGGGCACTAGGGAGGCAGGGAGGAGCATGGTCTCAGGGTCACACACCTGCTGAGCTATGCAGCCCCTCCTTACTCCCAGGAGGGCAGCGGGTCTACAGAAGGAGCAGGCTCAATGATTAACAGAGCAGCTGCAGCAGGTCGCTGGCCTCTGGGAACATTAAAGACAAGGCCAGGGCACCCCGAGGCATCTGGGCAACCAAATGCCTCCCATGTTCACGCAGCCGGCTACCTGAGATGGGCAGCTACACAGCTGGACCATGGCTCCTTTCAGGTAAGTCCTTCCTGAGTCACAGTCTCCACCTGTCACCTTCGTGGGTCAGGAAGACAGAGTGGCTTTTAGCATTGCCAGTAATTCCCAGTGAGGACATCAGAGTTTAGTCAAGTATGGTGAACCTAGCATCCCAGAATTTAGGAAGCAGAAACAGGGGGATTGCTGTGAGTTTGAGGCCACCCTGGGCTACACAGTGAGACCTTGGCCAAAACTCCTGCTCATCAAACAAAAATAAGGCCAAAGTAAAACAACAAAGACAAAAAAAACTCACAAGAAGGAGGAGGAAGAGGAAGTGGAGGAGGAAGAGGAGGAGGAGGAGGAAGAGGAGGAGGAGGAGGAGGAGGGGGAAGAAGGGGGATAGGGAAAGGGAAAAAGAGGAGGAAGGGGAAGGGGAAGGGGAAGGGGAAGGGGAAGGAGAAGGAGAAGGAGAAACAGGAAAAAGAAGACAGCTCTGAGTAAAGTCGTTTGCAACCAAGTCTAATGACAGAGTTCTATCCCCAGGACTCACATGGTAGAAGGACAGAACATCTCCTAAAAGTTGTCCTTTGACCTCCACACATGCACCAGGTCCCTACAAATAAGTAAATGTTTTTTTTTTTTAAGATATTTATTTGGACTGGAGAGATGATTTAACGTGATTGCTATTCTTCCAGAAGATTTTCATCTATGTCAGGTGACTCACAACTGCCTGAAAATTCAGCTCCTGAGAAATCCAGAGCCCTCTTTTGGACCCCATGGATAGCCACACATATAGCAGATACACACACACACACACACACACACTGAAGAAAGGATGGAAGGGAGGGAGGAGGGAAGGACGAAAGGCATAGAGAGAGACAGAAATACAGAGCCAGAGATGAGAGAGAGAGAGAGAGACAGAGACACAGAGACAGAGACACAGAGAGACACAGAGACACAGAGAGCTGCGGGTGGGGTGGGGGGTTCAGGTATGGACCGATTCTGTAATCACAGCACTCAGGAAACAGGTGCAAGGATAGGAAATTAATCCAAAGTCATCCTCAGCTCCACAGTGCATTCAAGGCCAGCCTGGGCTACATGAGACCCTTTTTTAAACACAACACAACACAACACAGTGAGTTTGACACTGAACACTGCAGTGTGTGGGACCCACCTCCAAGGAGCCGGCGTTTAGCTCTGAGCTCCCACAGACTCTCTGATCAGCCAAGTCCCTGAGGCAGGCAGCTGCCTGGGGGCTTCTGCATCTCATTTAACACCCATGGTGACTGAGGCTCAGAGATGTTGAGAGGTTCCTGCAACCTGGCCCTCAGGGCCTCCGTGTGGGTGTAGCCAGGTCCAGGGCCGCCAGCCATGCCTAGATATCTCAGTGCCCACCCCACAAGTCCACTCTTTAGGCATAGACAGCACTGCATGGTAAGGTGGGCTTCATCACCCAGGCTCACTCACCCAGTCTGTGGCCAGGCTATGCCTGGCTTAACAAGTGACTCCCGGGTCTATAGCTGGTGCCTACAGTGCCTGGAGTCCCCAGGCACCCCTAACAGCCCCCGCAGCTGGATCCCCAACCTGGCTCCTGGGCCTCTGCATGTTTATGAATTTGGCTGATGGATGGAGTGGGGCATGTAAACATGAGACCACTCCAGGGCTGCCAGTGTGCGCAGGGAGGACAGGCAGGGAGCACAGGAGCGGGGAGCTCGCCCTCACCAGGGGCCCCAACAGAGGAGATTTGGCCCACTTATAAGGACAGCTCACAGTGAGCTCCTGAGCCCATGCAGAGAGGGACTCTGACTTTCCTATGTTAGGGCTGGGGGACAGGTGGGGCTTCCTGTCTTTAAAGTCACAGCTGGAGGTGATGCTGGGGAAAGTTTAGTCTGCGCTGCTTGCCACACAGGCATGAGGATCTGAGTCTGAGGCCCAGCTCTCACATAAAGCTAGCCTTTATAGTTTGGTGACCCAAACTTATAATCTCAGTATTGTTTAACTATGTAGTGTTTCTATACATTCACTGCCCCCCCCCCCCAATAATAATAAGATGTCCATTTTTTTTTAAAGCAATTCATTTGTGTTGGAGCAACGGCTTGATGGTTAACAGCACCTGCTGCTCTTCCAGAGGACCTGAGTTTAGTACCAAGTACCCATGTCAGCCTCCTGGCAGGGAAGAAGGCAGTCGGGTGATCTCTGTAGCTCACTGGTCATCCAGCTTAGCCTTAATTGTCCATCCCCAGGCCAGTGGGAGCCACCGGTCTCACAAGCAAGGTGGATGGTCTTTACATTCACATTCCTACACATGTGCACACATTCCTCCCACACTCACACCCACCTCCACACACATACACATGCACAAGTAAACACAAACCCAGGGTGGGGTATTCTGGCCTGGGGAGCCTGGTGTGCTGGAGTAAACCGGTCATTCAGGCATTTAGTTCTCTCCTTCTACCGTGTGGATCCTGGGATCAAATTCAGCTCAACCTGCTTGGTGACACGTTGCCTTAGCTCACTGGGTTATGTCAGCAACCTTTCTCAGGCAGAGGCAGGAGGATCTCAACTTCAAAACCAGCCAGAGCTATGTAACAACATAGCAACATACATACATACACACACACACACACACACACACATATCAATGACAAAATAAAATCAGAAAGCCAACTTAATGCTAACAAACCATCAACCTATTCACAGACCTAGAAAATAGTTGGGGACCTTAGTGATCCCCAGCTTGTTCTTACTTCCTGCTCTGGGACCTCAGCAACATGTCCAGTCCTCTACTAGGCTGGCAGAAAAGCTGCCATGGCTCTGGGAGTCACCACATGTCACCTCTACATCACTAGCAAGGAAACAAAGGGAACCCATGTCAACCTTGGTTTCTTCATATGTGAGCTTGGGATGGTCACAGAAACTCCCAAGAAAGATGTCCACGAGGATGAAATGTAGCTTTCATGTAAAGCTTCTACATGTAAAGACTGGAAAAACAGAAGCGGCCACAGTGTGCCCTGTATCTCTCCAGTGTGGGGAATGTCCAGGCATGGTCCTACCCTCAAAGGATCAGCATACAACAGATGTTAGGAGACAGAACAGATAGTCAAAGTGTAGGCGCAGATGCGGGGACCATAAAGGGACATAGTCAGCGTGGCTTAGACACAGTGACCAGGAGGTTGAGCTCCAGAGGATTAAGGGAGCCAACCAGATATGTGAAAGCCTCCAGCGTAGGGACAAAAATCAGGCAAGATGCTGAGGTGGGAACAGGGAGGAGGTGAGACTGACGGTGGGAGAGCAGGGCATCAGCAGGGTACTCCATGCTTCCCACACAGAGCACAGGCATCCTGGCATCCCTGCAGGAAGAGGGGCTTAGCCTGAAACCTGTGTGGGGATCCCTGTGTTGCTGTGGGGCTCTTTGTTACAGCAGTTCCTTTATTGCCCTGAATAATACACTGTCTGGAGCATAACTGTCACCATCCTCACGTGAATATCACCTCATCCCACGTTTGTGATGTCAGCAAGCACTATGATGATCCACACACTCCCAGATACGCTGGAGACAGGCCATTGTCTCCTGTCATTGAAAGCTCCTAAGGGTGGAGGGGGGGCACTCCCAACTCAAGATCCAGCCTGTGTCCCTAGAAGCCATGGAAACGGCCAGACATCCTGGAGGACATGTCTAGAGCTCGGGCCTGGGAAATACCCATGCCAAATTGCTGGTTCACAGTCTCCAAGTTCCTCATGGCAGAGCTCAGTTCAGCTGCAGATCTGCGGCAGGCAGCCCAGAGGTAGTGCAGGGGATTGTCACTCCTGGGTGTCTATGACAGGGTCTGGTTACAGACACTAAATTTCCTTTTAACTACTGTGACTTTAATAAAAGGTTTTTTCCTACAACACTAAAAGGGAAGTGTGATTTTCCTAAGAAGGAAGCCAGCAGGGGCCACGAGACATCCACTCCTACAAGGCCATGCCCTGGGCTTCCTCTTTCCATGTCTCACAGTCCCGTTTGTGGCAACCAGAGGTTGGACTTCGTGTCCTCCTCAGCCAACTCTCCACTTTATTTTTTGAGACAGGGTCTCTCACTGAACCTTGAACTCACCAGTTAAGCTAGACTGGCTGTCCAGCAGGCACCAGGGGCCCTCCTGCCTCCATCTCTTCAGTGTTGGCATTATCATAGGCGCAGACCACCACTCAGCTTTTAGGAGGGTCCTGAGAATCAAACTCAGGTCCTCTTGTTTATAAAACAAGTCCCTCATTAACTAAGCCACGCCCCTAACACTTCCCCAGACATTGTTAAGATTCAAAACACGGTAGCTCCTAACAGAGGAGCTTGGGCTCTCAGAGGTGGAATTGAGGGAAACCAGATCCGTCTTAGGAGCCAGTTCCTGGCAGGGAGACTGTGAAGAGTCAGTCTTGCCTAGCTGGTTCTCATGGCTGCTCATCATTTACAACCTTGGCCTCAAAGCTCTTCCCCCTTCCACCTCTCCAGCATGCACTGAGCTGGGACCCTCACCTCTGCTGGAGAGATCCTTAAGCATCCAGTGAAAACCGAGCCATGGGCTCAGACATCAGGGCTACCGAGGAAGTAGGTTAGGAGGACAGTCAACCAGGTCTAGCCACAAAGTGACCATGGAGCAAGGACTACCAAACATTAGTGCAAAAAGCCTCCTAGAGGGCGAGCAACAACCAGCAAAAGGCCAGGGTGGGAACAGGGAGACGAGGAGGGTGAAGGAGGGGTAGCACGGAGAACAGGGCACGCTCAGGGCCGGCACTTGCGTTAATCTTGAGGGGCGCTTGAAAGGCTCCCAACTTAAGACCCCTGCCTGGGACCCACACCAGGCTGAGCTTGAGAACCCAACTCCCTCTGAGTTCAAAACTAGCCAGAGACCAGCAAAGGAGTGAGGAATCAAGAGGTGTATGTGTAAGAAACACTCAGCTTGTGGACACCAAGGAGTGAGACTAAACAGGGAGGAGCCACATACACACACACACACAATATACACATACACATGCAAACACACATACATAGACATACACACACATATACACACTCATATATATACACACACATATATATAATACACATACACACATATATATAACACACATACACACTCAGACACACACAATACACACACAACACACACATACAATACACACATATACACATACACACATACACAGACATACACACACATACATACACTCATATACATACACACACATATACAATACACATACATACACACACATACACACTCACATACACATACAATACACATACAATACACACACACCACATACACCACACACATACCACACACACACACTGTGCACAGCTGAGGCCGCCAACCCTTGGCTCCAGAACAGGGAACAGGCACAAACCTTTTTTTTTTTTGTATTATTTAAAGAAATATCTTTTAAAAGAATCCTCGTTTCACTTCCATACATGGTACACATGGAACTGGGTCTCGCCACCCGTAAATGAAAAGTGACAGAAGCAATTGAAGACAGGTGCAGAAGACTGCACTGCAGACACGCCTGGGGCCCATGGGGACAGGCATGTCCGTGGGGACTGAGGGACACTCACGCACGTGAGGACACACATGGCCACAGGGACCCACATCTGTGCATAGACATGCACACGGGAATCTGTACCCACGGAGGACCAGCAGCCACAAGAGGACGCAGACACAGGGACATGCATGGACCCTTTGGGTCTCAGCCACACAAGCTGCTCCCAGGTTGTGAATGGAACGTGGCCCATCCCCTACAGGAATAAGATCTGCCTACCCGAGAGACCCCAGAAACAGCTCCCTCCAGAAGCTGGGGAGGTAAGTACATGAGCAGTGGGGAGAAAGACGGTTGTCCTCCACGTCATGAGACCTGCCCCACTCCAGGGATTCAGGCCTAGCCTGCAGCTGCTGTGTGCTCAAATCAGTCGGCTTCTGCATGCATGCCAAGACAGTACTACTTGCAAACTTGCACACACAAGTGCAGTCGCAGAGCCTGGAGGTTGCCTCGGCCTGGGGAACACATTCCAGACCTGGTTTTCTTTTGAAACAGGAGCTTGCCGTGTAGTCCAGGCTGCCCTCCAGCTTTCAATACTCCTGTTGCAGCTTCAGGCTAGGATTACGGGACCATCTACCATGTCCAGCTTCCCAGGTAGTCCAGCCTGGCCAAGTTCTAAGTTTGTTTGGTTTGGTTGTTGTTTTGGTTTGGGTTTTGTTTTATGAGACAAGGTCCAATATGTTGATGAGGCTAGCCTCAAATTCATTCTGTAGACCAGGCTGGCCTAAAACTTCCAGCCTTCCTGTTTCAGCCTCCCAGGTTCTGGACTAACAGACATGAACATCTAGTTTAAACGTTTAAGGTTCCCCCCTCCCCCGTCGTGCTGGGGATTAAACCCACAACCCTGAGCATAGAGAACTGCAACCCCCACAGCCATAGGCTGTAAATAAAGTGATTGCTACAATTAACAGTTTTCCACGTGGAAGCTGATTCCAATTGCAGGTCCCCAGCCCCATGCAAAGCCAGCCTGCTGCCCCTCCCCGCAATGTGATTTTCCCTGGAACTCCTGCTGGTTGAGTAGCCTCTCCTACCTTAAGGAGCCTGGGCTCTCATCTGCGAAGGTGCCCTGCTCCGCCCTCCCCTCGTGCCTCGCTCCGCTGCCTGTCTGTAACACGGCTGGCTACAGTCTGTCCTTTTGACAACTGAGCAAACACACCAGCCTGGTGGGCGGCCGAGGTCAGCTTTTGTGCCGGTGTTTAATGGCTCATCCGTGAGGTCTGGGCTGTGGCGGAGGCACGGCCCAGCAGCTCCAGTGGGAAAACAGACATTAACTTGGATTCTGGCTCCGCTGCTCTCAGGATAGGGACAGGTGCCAACGAGGGCCTGGGGACCATTGCTCGAGGCAGTCAAATCCTATGTGAGAGGGTCCCCTTCTGCAGAGCCAGCCTGTGTCACAAATACCCCAAGGTGGATAAACAGTGGCTCTAATGGAGCTCCAGGACTCCAGGGCATGTAGACATGGCACGCAGGGGTCAAGACAACGGTGGGGGTCTCAGAGTGAGGTGGTATGTGGGTAGCACTGGCCATGCAGGGCCTCATTCCTCACACCCTTCCGTGGCTCAGTTCCCCTCCCCACCTCACCATTTGCTACAGAAGCAGACTGCACACCAGCCCTGCACATAGCCTCAGGAAAACTCAACCAAGCGGAGGTAAAGGTAGTGTATTAGACTAGCCCTGCGTCGCAGCTTCATGGGGGTGGGCATGAGCCGCTGAGCTCCATCTGTGGAGCCCACAGCCATGCCTCTTGCGTGAGGCCTAGTGTCTGCTTTTGAACACACCTCCCAGCTCATTCTCAGACCGTCCAGGTCTCTGTATGCACAACTCGCCCTGAACAACAATCCCCGCTGACTCCACATCAGTGTCCCATCCCTGCTGACCTCCTCCAAAGCTCCCACATCCTGGCCGACATTATCCGTGACCTTTATCTGCTCTGACCTGCCCCCCTTTGATGGCCCACTGTCCTTGTTAACAATGCTCTACCCCTGCTATTCTCCCCACAGATGGACCCCCTTGCTGACCCATCCTACAGACAAACCTCTCTTGATGACTTTCCCATAGATGGAGATCCCCTTTTTGATCAACCCTGTCCTGGCTCACACCAGACAATGCCTGCCATCCAGAAGTCACTGAGCCCAGGGATTCTGTCCCTGTCATCTTTACCCACCACAGTCCACTGCCCCCATCTGACTGTCTTCCACCCCTGCTCAACCAACAGAGTTCATGGGTCACCTTCCATCCACTCACTGCAGCCCTTGAGGATCTCCCCAGAGGGTGCTGCCACAACTAACGTTGTCCCTTTCATCTCCTGCCAGGCTGGATGTGCCAGGAACCCTCCTCCTTCTCAACAAGCCATGGTATCTCGAGCCCTGACCATGTGAGTGCCAAGATGTGGGTTCCATGTACGCACCCTTACAGACTAAATGTGCCTCTCCTCCTACTCTGAACCCGGAGAACATGATCCAAGGATGTAACCTTGCTCTTCGTATGTAGCTGGACAGGGCATGTAGAGGTAGGCCTTTGACAAAGCCTAGAGCTACACACATCCACAAGTCTAATACATCAGGGGCTGTAGACACAGTTTCATGTCTCTGTCATACTAGCTTTCTTTGCTACGGCTGAGGGCACTGGCGAGTCCTCCACAGGGCAAGTTCTCACCTGGCATGCCTCCTGCCAGATAGGAGAGAAACTCAAATGGAGCCCTGGGATCTGGCCGTTCACTCAGAGATCCAGAGCCACCACAGTGCCCAGATCTCAGCTCTTCCAGTCCCAAAGGCGATCTGCCTGCTGCTCCAGCCTGCAGCCCAGTGTGCTATGTGTGTTCATATGTATATATGTGTGTTCATATGTATATATGTGTATACATATGTATATAATGTGTATGTAATGTGTATGCAAGAGTGTGGGTGTTGTTTAAGGGCACACATACACGTAGTATGTAAACATAGTGTGCGTGTGCTATGTGCACAATTGTGCGAGCTGCTGTGTGATGCTGTGTGAGCATTTGGGCTGTGTACACACAAGTATGCACGACACATGGGTATGTGCTATGTGAATGAGTGTGCATGAGAGAGTGCCTGCTGTTCTGTGCACAAATACAGGCACTGTGCTCGTATGATTGTATGTGTCGGTGTGTTAAGTATACATGTGATTGTGAGTGTGCTGTTTGTGAAAGTGCATGCATGTGTGTGTGTGTGTGTATGTGTGCGCGCTATGGATTGTGTGCTGGGTGAATGGATCCACACATATGAGTGTGCTGTGCACAGGAGTGTACAGACAAGTTTGTGCAAGTGATTGTATGCCGGGTCAGTATGTGATTTGTACTGTGTGTGTGTGATTGTGTGCTGCATGAGAATGGTGCACATGCTTTCTGCATGTGTGTGTGAGTCTGTTATGTGGGTGGGTGGACAGACTGAGTGCACATGTGTACTGTCAGTCTGAGTGGTGGACATGTTTGCTTGCATGCTTGCTTGTTTGATATGGAGTCTTGCTGTATTGCTAAGACTTGTCGTAAAGTCCAGGACTTGAGCAATCCTCTCGCCTCCAGCTCTCAAATCGCTGGGACATTCTGACAGATGTGCAACTGTCATACCCCGTGGGAGTCAACGCCACCAAACTGTCTTTGTAGATACGTTTAAAATGTGAACTTCTTGTGATTTACATTTTATCACTGAGACCCCAACTATATGTGACCAGCCCCATGCTCTCGGGATGCTTCTCCGGCCTCCTCCACATCCTCTCTACCTGGCTGTGCCCAACCCCATTCTGATGCTGGGCAGTATCTTAACTCCTGTTCTCTCTGCCCTGACTGGACTAAGCCCATTTCTTGGGGGTATGGAGGTTACACTCTGCTGTTGACAGTTGTTCCTCATTTGAAGCTTTCGAGCTGAGTCCTAGACAGCGCTAGGGCTGTCGATAAGCAATGGCCAGTGCATGGGAGTGCTGTGAGGAAGGCCGAGGTTAGAGGTCAGGAGACAGCTCTTTGGGAGGACCACTGTTCGTCCTGCACGGTGCTCCTATGTGTAGGTCCTAGCATAGTCATGCTTCTGGTGTTCTAAGGCCGACACAGAGGACAGCAGAGGGGCCAAAGGGCTGTGTGGGCAGTTGTGGTATCCAATGGTTCGAGGCTCCACAGACTGACTTGTCCAGACTGGCTTATCTAGACTGGCCTGTGCATCTGTTTGGATTTCCCAGCATCCTCATAGCAACCACTTCTGCACAGTGTTTAAGGCGCCTCTGAGGAGCCAGAAGTCTCGGCTGGGTAATCCCGGACTGTGGAAGCCAGCAGATACATTCCACATCTGTCTCGCTGGGGACACATGTGGCCAGCAGGGCAAGGATGATGGGAAATTGGATCCCAATGTCTGCAAAGGAGGGCCTGGGATGGGGGGCTGCTGCAGCTCTGGAGAAGGTGAAGGAATGGTGCCTTTGACACTGGTCTGGGAAGGAATGTTCCGAGTTGCTGTTTTCTTGTTCTTCTTTATTGATACAAGGTCTCATGTAGCCCAGGCTGGCCTCAAACTGGATATGTAGCCAAGAATGACCCCGGACTTTTAATCCTCCTGCCTACACCTCTAAAGCACTGGGATCACATGAATGTGTTTAACACCCAGTTTATGTGGTGCTGGGGATGGAACCCAGGGCTTTGTGCATGCTATGCAAGCACTTTTTTTTTTTTTTAACTTTTAGATAGGAGCTCACTCTTAGAGAACAGCCTACTGCAGAGGCTCTGCATCCTGCAAGAAATCTCTGGAAGCAAAGGGTAGTGTACATCTGGAAGGTCGGTTCATCCACTGTGAGCTGTCACGGCATGGCCGACACATCCAAAACAGACGCTCTTCTGCTTCCTTCCCTACAGCCTGTAGCACCCAATATCCAGCCACTAGAGAATGCCACTGCGATTTATCCAGGATGGAGCCTTGGCAAACAAGCCCTAAGAGTTCTTCCACATCAGGCTAAAGGGGACACGGAGTCCCGCTGACTCAAAGTGACCGTGTTAGCTTCCCATGAGAAAGAAGATGGCTCAGAGCCCACGGTCCTCTGCGATCCACTTGGTGGGCTATGCTATTAGGAGTGTCTCTGGCCTTCTGGATAGAGTCTGAGCAGAGGGCACTCATGATCGCCAAGTGGTGCCAGCATGATGAAGCCAGACTTCCCTGGGAATACTGACAGCTCGTCACAGTGAGTCCAGCCAACGAGCTGGAAAACACTAGTGAATGAGATCACCCAGTGCCAGACACACAGGGTGAGAATAATGCCCCAACCCCTGAGAAAGCCCCCATACCTTGGAATCAACAGGCACAGGGGGATTCTGAGCCCTGCTTGGCTCTTGGGAGTTCCTTCCAGTCCAGCACAGAGGCAAATTCAGTGTTGCTAGCAAACACTGGGTTTGCAGTCTCAAACCCCCATGACATTACAATTCCTCTGGGGTGGGGGTCAAGGAGGCTCCACCCACAAGGCCCTAAGGCTGGGAGAAGAAGGTTGCATCTGTACTAAGGATGGGTGATTCCCCCAGCCCAGGCTTGGTTAGGGCAGAGCAGCTAGTTAGAGCTGACAGCCACACCCAGCGTATCCCCAAGACAGGGACAGATATAAAGCCTTTACGTTTCAGATGGGTGTTCAGAGGCCCCTTGGGAGCCTAAGGCAATGGATAACTCCTGTTTACTCATGAGAGGAGTTTGAGTCATCCAGGCAACATGCACTGCTGTCACATGTAGCATAGAATGTGCATGGCACATGCACCCAACAACAGTCTTACAACAGCACACACTTCCAACCTCGTGTGCTCCCCTCGTGTGCTCCCCATGGCGGATGCACCCAGCAATGTGAACATCAAACATTAGAGTGGGGACCATTCAGAATCTTTCTCAAGTGTCCTCTGTGTCCTCTCTACTACATGGTCCAGTATCAGGAGCTCAAACACAACTGGTACCTAAAGCATGAACTATGTATACGACACCTTTCCTACCTCAAAAACGTTCACCTGAACTTCAACACCTTCCTTCACTCCAACATTCCCTTCCTGCCCTCTTCTTCCACATCTGTTGGTGGCTTTTTCTCAGGAGTGTAGCCCATCTGTCACCTGGAGTCAGCCTCTTGCCTTTCTGACTACCTTGCTTCCGCCATGATCCCTTGTTCAATTTATTCTGTATAGATGGCCCTGTGTGATTTCTTTTGGCAAGTGTCACACATTCTAATGGCCACCTCAAATCCTGAATAAAACTACCTGGAAGACCCTGGCTAGCAGGCCTCCAACAACTGCCTGAGTCTTCCCTGCAGTCCCTCTTCCCAGCTAGTTCCAGCACAGACCAGGGACCTAAGGCCCTCACTCCGCAGATGTACCTCCGGTCTGCACGTCTGAGATGTTTTGGGCTCCAGGCATTCAGTGTCCTTTCCAAAACCCTGCCCCACTTCCCTTGAGTCCTTCTAACACAGTCTGGCTCCCTTAGAACCCCTTCCAGAAGTAGGGTTCCCTGGAGTTTGCCATGCCTACAGCCAAGGGAGCTAACTCTAGAGAAATATCTGAAGCATGGCTCCACACAGCTCCTGCAGGCCCCTAAACCTTCTCCAGGCGCTATTCTCAAAGAGAGGAGCATAGGGACCAACTGAATGACATCAAAAACAGCTCAAGGAGCCAGGAGAATAGAGGTCACAATGAGAAAGGACAGTGAGTTTGAGCCATAAACACACCCCGGGGAGCCACAGCTCGGTAGGGCTGGCACAGGTCCAGACTAACCCTGAGTTAGTCTACACTGCATCCAGGTACCCCGAGGGACACAAAGTGTATGTCTGGCCTTCTTCCTGCAAAGGTGATCTCTATGCCCCAGCAGGGAGCCAGGCACTCTGCTGTTAGGGATATGTTCCTGGGCCTGGGGGCAGCCGAGAAATGTGTTGTTTTGCAGTTCCTTCAACACTGTGGACATTCATAAAATTAATTTGCTAAGCGAGGAGATAAATCCAATGCTGTGTTCCCATGGCAACACCTCCCATGCTGCCCAATTTCAGTCTTGGGATTTTATGGGAAGCCATCCTTCCTGGTCCAGCTGCTTCCCTGGCCGCTCAATCAGGGCCCAGGAATGGGGCAGCGGGTGGGGTGGGGGTGGGGGCAGCTCCAATTGAGGAATGTGGGTCTGGAATTCGAGCTGCTGAGAAATCATTTCTCCCACCCAGCCCTCGGTCTCCTTTTGGGTTTTCCTGGAGAGCTGTGGGAGACCTTGGATCCAGATGAGGTCATCCATGCCTGCAGGTCCTGGCAGGCCCAGCCCAGGCCCAGGGTACCCCCTACTAGGAGGCCAGCCAAAAGCTATGTCCTGCACAGGACCCAGACCTAGCAGAGGCTTTGTCCCATCTCAAGGGCTCCTGGCCCAGGGTAGGTCACCCCAGGGGAACAGAGGCAGGAAGGTGACACAGTAGGGAGTGAGCTCAGACAGTAGCAAGGACCCTGCACCACCCAATCTGTGACTTCCACATTTGTGTCCTAGGGGCTTGGCTCCCATCAGTGGGGGTGCCTGCAGGAGGCACGACCAGCTCCTCCCCTGTCTGCTGAGAGTTTTCTAGAAGCTCTGCAGATCAGCTGTCTGAGAGGCTGGCAGCTTCCCCACCCTGCTCAGGGACAGCAGCTGTGACTACAGCAAGGAGAAACAAGCTACTTGGCCTCAGAGAGTGCAGCCCTGCAGCCCTGCAGAGACTACTACGAAGCACAGAAACTGGCACCAGCTCTTTAATCTGCCTGAAACTGGCACCAGCTCTTTAATCTGCCTGTTCTGATTGTGGTAATGAGGCTCTCAGGAGCCAATGGTATTAATCCCTTTCTGGATATCCCCATAAGTGGTGTGGAAATCAGTACCAGAAACAATCACATCTTGTTGGCATAGCAGGAGCTAGGCACACACAAGCAGCCTGCATGTATGTCCCTGAGCACTGGGGGTCAGGGACAGGTAGATAGCCTTCTATAGGGGGCGGGGAGAGGGGAAGGGCAGGGAACAGGGAATAGAGATGTGGGCTTAGTAGCTAGGCTTCCCAGGATTGCCAGTGTCCTCCTCAAGCTGACAAGAACACAGTTTACAAAACAAGTTCAGAAAATCCACACTAGAAAAATGCGATAACTAGTACACACGGCGTGGCTGTGAGACAGGAGGGGCGGGGCAGCCCAGGACTGAGAGACTCAGGCGACTTCACACCTCAAGGAAAGGAGCTCAGACATGATGGCATCAGACATGGCCGCTGAGCGTGCCTGCCCACATCCCACAGGGAGCTGGGTTTGACCCGCCATGCACATCTGGCTCAGATGTGGCCACAGCCTCCCCCAAGCCATGTGAATACACTGCATAGTCCCCCGTGGTGCATGCTGGTCCCTGTGGACCTGGGGTCTGTGGGTTGACTTTCCAGATTCAGCTGGTCACAGAGAAAGAAGGGTATTAAAAAAAAAAAAAGCCACGTTGCCAAGGAGACCACTTCAAACACATTTTATAAGGTTGTGGAAAGTATACGTTCCCCTGGGGTTGGGTTACATCCCAGAGGCCCAGACAACATGCTGTTCATGTGAATGAGGTTCAACCTCTCCCTCATCTCCAGTCAATGAAGGCCCAAGCTGACTGATGTTGAGGCTGCCCTGGGCAGGCACCTTCTTAGAAACTTTTCTGCATTGATGACACTGGGGACTTAAGAAGAAGCTGGTCCCAGCCCAGCCCCACTGCTTGAGATTCCCCCAAGGTAACCGGCAGACCATAGACTGTCCTCAAACAGCAGATCCTTCTGAAAGATCAAGAGGAACCCTGAGGTCAAATCTCACACTTTCTCCAGAGAGGCATGAAGAGAGGGAGGGCCACATGAGCTACACAAAGCAGAGTGGGCCATGGCCTGTTATTCTCGAACTCGGGGGTGGGGGTGGGGGTGGGGGGTGGGGTGCTAAGGCAGGCAGCCGCTTCCAATTCAAGGCCAAACCACCAATCTACAGAGTGTGAGAGGCTCTGTCTCAAAAAGCCAAAGAGAGGATGGGGAAAGACACCTTAGCTGACAAAGTGCTTATGGTCCAAGCGTGAGGACCTGAGTTTGATCCTCGGCACCGACAGTAAAGGGTGTAGCAGCATATCCTTGTAAACCCAGGATTGAGGAAGTAGAGACAAGAGGGTCGATGGGGCTGCATGACTTCATTGGGATTCTTCTCTTCCCCCTTTTTCCCCCTCACTGAGACAAGGCCACATAGCCCAGGTTGACCTAGAACTCCCAATCCTCCTGCTTCAGTCTCCCAAACAGTGGGATTGTAGGCGGGTACCATCACGCCCAGCATACCTTCACTTCTCACTTTGAAGATGGGGTCCTACAGACGCTGAGAAGAGCATCGCACGGAGGCCATGTTCATGACCAAACATATGATTCAGAAAGATTCAGAACAAAGGACTTTCAGTACTACAGACAGGAGAGGAGGGTAAGGCTAGGGGCAGATGCCCTTGTGACAGGCATGCTAGAAGTTCTGTATAGCTCCACCGTGGTGTCAGCCATCATCCCAGTCCTCGAAGCCTGTGAGCTAACCTTGTTCTACTGGATGATTTGTCAAATAGATGCCCCTGACATGATTGTACCTTTCTTTCTAAAATGGTCAGGGATGGCCTCTTGGGTTAGAGGTCTGTGTGGCACCAACCCCACCAACACACACACACACACACACACACACACACACACGCGCGCATAGTAGTTCAAAGGCTCTGGCCTTGGCCTGCACACAGGCCTGAATCTTGAAGATTGAGGTACTGGGATGGAGGAAGTGGGCTCATTCTAGTCTTGATGAGAACAACTATTTGCCTTACCCATGGTTCTAGTAGTCTCTCCTCTTTGCATGTATTATTACATTCATGTACTTCTGTGTGTGTTAGTATGTATGTATGTTAGTGTATACGTATATGCTCGTGAATGTGTATGTATGTTTGTGTATGTATGTCTGTATGTGTATATGTGTACGCTTGTGAGTGTATGTGTATGCGTCTGTATGTGTGTATATGTTTGTGTGAGTATATGTGTTTGTATGTATATGTATGTTTGTGTATATTTGTGTGTCTCTGTGTGTGTGTATGCTTGTGAGTATATGTGTATATGTGCATATGTGTGTTGTTTGTGTTTGTGTGTGTATGTTTCTGTGTGTTTGTGTATGTATGTGTTTATGTATATATGTGTATATGTGTGTATATATGTGTTTGTGTGTATGTACCTTTGTGTGTATGTATATGTTTTTCTGTGTGTTTGTGTCTGTGTGTATGTGTGTGTGTGTGTGTGTGTATTTGCATGCTTATGTGCATATGCAGCATATGTTTGTGTTTATGTGTATATATGTTATGCAACGCCATCATACCTGCCATCGTTTTTTCAGGAGAGACTTTTGTTCTCAACAACAGACAACCCCGTGGCATGGGTGTGAGGTTATCGTGCCAACTCTCCCACAGAGATTCTTGGGGGGTGATGTGGAGGATGTGGGGTGAAATGGTGCTAAGGGGGGCAGAGAACAAACCAAAGCCGTGCTGGCTTCCACTCAGGTGCACCCAGAGCCCACTGGCATCAACAGCCTGCATAGGGCTCACCTCTGTGATGATGTAGAAGTCATCCCCAGGCTCCCCCTGCACAACGATTTTCTCTCCGTCTTCAAACTGCACGGGCTCCAGGGCATCAGCGACAGTCAGGCGTTCCCACTTCTCCAGGGACTCTGCAGGAAGACACAAGGGTTCACAGGCTACACTTCACGACCATGGAATCCTTGGATGCTTTCTTAGGAAGCCCAACTCTCAGATCCCTGAGGTGATCAGAGACTATGCTCCTCAGAGGTGACAGATAATACTGCAGCAGAAACCACAAAATGCTGAAGTGCCAGATCTGATCTTCAACACAGGGGCTGGCACCTCTCACCATTAGGTTCTATCCAAGATGTACTCCGTATGTAAGCAGCTTGTGGTAGCACAGGTCTCCATCCCAGCTACTCAGGAGGTTAAGGCAGGAGTGTTACACTCAAGGCACACCTAGGACACAGAGTGTACTCAAGAGCACTCTACAACTTCGTGAGATTTGTATCTCAAAATAAAAAGTAAAAAGATGTCTGAAGATGGAACTTAGCAGTAGAGCACCTGCCTAGAATCCCCCAGTGAGGCGCTGGGGTGTGGCTCAGTGGTAGAGCCCCTGCCTAGAATCCCCCAGTGAGGGGCTGGGGCGTGGCTCAGTGGTAGAGCACCTGCCTAGAATCCCCCAGTGAGAGGCTGGGGCGTGGCTCAGTGGTAGAGCACCTGCCTAGAATCCCCCAGTGAGGGGCTGGGGTGTGGCTCAGTGGTAGAGCACCTGCCTAGAATCCCCAGTGAGGGGCTGGGGCATGGCTCAGTGGTAGAGCCCCTGCCTAGAATTCCCCAGTGAGGGGCTGGGGCGTGGCTCAGTGGTAGAGCCCCTGCCTAGAATCCCCCAGTGAGGGGCTGGGGTGTGGCTCAGTGGTAGAGCCCCTGCCTAGCCTGTGTCAGGCCCTGGGTTACATTCTCAGCACAGAAATATAAAATAAAATACATCTGACTCCTATTTAATTTTTTTCTTGGGAGATGCACTTTGAAAACCGCACTGACTCTGTAATATAAACAGTAGGTACTAAATATTAAGTCAATATTTTTTTAAGAGAGAAGTTACTTTCTTTACAAAAGAGCAAGACTAAGTGTGTGTATTTGTTCGTGTGTGTGTGCGTGTGTTTACAAACAATGGAATCAAGCACCACATACCCGAGTTGCACAACTACTGCATACTTTACATACTCAGCAAAGGAAGCAGGATTGTTCCACTCAGGAGCAACTGCCTCAAAGCAGGCAAGGCCTGGGAGCTGTGTTTGCTTAGGTATACATGCATGTGGAGGTCCAAAGTTGGTGTCAGGGATCGCTTTCCATCACTTTTCCACCTTATTTAGTGAGTCAAGGTCTCTTAGTTGAATCCAGAGCTCACTGATATGACTAGTCTCTCCCTTGCTAGGTTGCTCTGGGATCTCATGTCAGCTTTCAGAGATTTCAATATAGGCAGGTTCCCACACCCACCTAGCATTTATGTGGGTGCTGGGTTCCAAACTCTGGTCCTTACGCTTGCATTGCAAGCATTTTAACGACTAAGACATCTCTCCAGCTTCTTGGGGTTTGGTTTAGTTTTGAGACAAGGCCTCAGTATCTATTCCAGGTTGAGTTTGAACTCACAGTTAGCTTCAATTGTCAACCTAAATAATTAGAATAATCCGGGAAGAGAGTCTCAGTGAGGGATTGTCTAGGTCAAGCTGGATTGTGTCCATGTCTGTGGGGGATTGTCTTCACTGCCTTAACGGATGTGGGAAGAGACAGCCTAAAAGCAGGCGGCACCACTCCCTAGTTTTGGATCTTGGGCTACGTAAGAGTAGAGAAGGCCAGCTGAGTGCTAAGCACAAACACATTCACGCTCTCTCTCTGCCTTTGAGTGTGTATGTGACATGACCAGCTGTCACAAGCTCCTGCCAATGTGACTTCTCTGTGAGAAGCACTAGCCTAGAACTCCCTCTCTCCCCTAAATTGCTTTTGGTAAGGTATTTTATCACAGCAACAGAAATGAATCTAGGACACACCCTGGGTAGCGGTGGCTAGTCCTACAGCAGTCCTCCTGCCTCAGCTTCCTGGATGCTGGGTTTGCAAGCTTGAGCCACTGTGACCAGCACTGAAGTTCTGGTACACAGAAGGGACACACCTGCCACTATTTTAGGGAAAAGATAGTTAATTCTGATGCTGAGTTTATCTTTAAATGCTTATAAATGCAGCAGGCCCCTGAATCCAGCACACAGTTTCCCTTCCCCGGCCCCCAGAGAGGAAGAAAAACAGAAGACAGTGGGCATTTTCTGTGAGAAAACCACGGTCACCTTTTTAAACTATACCCCACTCCCTACTGCCACGCAGCGAAAAGAAACCTTTCTGGCCTCCGCTTCAACACTACATATGTAGGCCAGCTGCTAAAAATAAAAATGGAAAAAGGCATTCATTTTAGATCTAGGTTAGCAGGGAAATGTGCCTCCTTTAAATCCCCTGCCCGTACCCCACGCTACAAAGGGTCACATTTCCAATGAACCCCAGGCTTCGGGGAACCCTGCTGTGCAGCACTAAGTCATACTCCAGCCAGAGCAGAGGCTCCACATCTCTTTCTTCTTCTCCTCCGCCTCTCTTCTTGCTTTCTCTCCTCCCCTCTCATTTACGGAGACACAGTCTCAAAAGTAGCCAAGCCCAGCTTTAGGACTTTTATAGTCTTCCTGCCTCACCTTCCTGAGTACTAGGCTTACAAACTTATACTGCCACCTGTGTCTTGCTGCAGCTTTCCTTAAAATGTGTTTGACTGCGCGTACTGGCTCCAGTCCGTAAACTCAGCACTTGGAAGATGGAAACAGATCATAGAGCTTTAACGACAGCCTTGACTGTATAGTGAGTTCGAAGCCAGCTTGGACTGTGTGGTGGTTTGAGTAAGAACAGCCCCAGAGGCTCATTTGTCTGAGTGCTTGGTCATTAAGAAACGGTGCCACTGGAAAGGGATTAGGAGGCATGCCTCTGTTAAAGGCGGTGTGGCCTTGTTAGACAGAGTGTGTCACTGGAAGTGAGCTTTGGGGTTTCAAAAGCCCAGTGTCTTTCTTCCGCTGCTTTCCAAACCAGACTCTACAGCTCTCAGCTAACATGTGTGCCTGCATGCTGCCATGCTACCCACCATGAGGATAAAGGACTAAACCTCTGAAACTGCAAGCAACCCCAAATTAAATGCTTCTTTTTCTGAAAGTCACCTCAGTCGTCTGTATCTCTTTACAGCAATGAAGCAATGCACATTATCCACTGTGGAATCAGATCATTTTTGAGCAAAATTATAGTCTGTGTCAGAAGAAACAGGTGCAGAATGACACTGGAATGTTACTGTGGAACACGGTGTGTGACTGAGGCTGCAGTCAGAACGCTCATATTCAGGTGAGGAGCGTGGCTCAGAGTAGAGCCCCTGCCCAGAAACCCCAGTGAGGGGCTGGGGTGTGGCTCAGTGGTAGAGCCCCTGCCTAGAATCCCCCAGTGAGGGGCTGGGGTGTGGCTCAGTGGTAGAGCCCCTGCCTAGAATCCCCCAGT
>NW_021627516.1:0-103859 GCF_004785775.1 Grammomys surdaster | reverse complement strand
TACAGAGTCCTTTGATTCTCATGGCAGGAGTGCAGTGTCTTGAAGTGGCTTGTTGAGATTCCATAGGATAGTTGATCAAAGTGAGTAGGTATGCTGCTTCAATTCCAGGATTGCTCCATAACTGGTTGTCTTCTTCAAAACCGGTCACCCTTAATAGTGCTAGGTGTCAGGATTGTAGAACAGTCTAAGGCTCCAGACTCCAGTTCTGCTTCCCTAGCATTGGTAATTTCATGGTGATCACATCATTTCCTGTGTCTGGATTCATTCCCATTGTAGCTTGGCAGTTAACCCACCGCTGAGATGGTAGGAAATTATTTTGAGGTGAATACCCTTTTGGGGGTTGTTCTCTGTCTAGACAGGTTACGACTATAAATAATGTAAACCAAGATTATTAGGGATTTCCTGGGGCAGCAGAATTGTCGGACAAGAAACTAGAAAGAGTGAGAAAGCCATTTGTATTTTTATTCTGGAGAATTAAAAGCGGCCTGCCATGTACATCTCCTACACTCTCCCATCCAAGGATGGTATGGCGTTGGTGCTGTGTCTCCCACTTTATCCATGTAGCTTGCTGCCTACCTATCAGCCAATTTTACTTGTTTTCAAAGTTCTTGTGGTATTTTATTTTGGCCACAGCAAACAGATCTGAATGGGAAAGGTACCATCTGCCTCTAAGGACACTGTTGGGTTCTACATAGCTGTCCTATTAAAGCAGACAGGAAAGAGCAGAAATGGCCCCTTGACATTTCTGAAAGAACTTTCTGTGGCTTCTACAACTCATCTGTTTTGACAGAGTTTTTCTTGATTAGAAGATATTATTCCTGTTTTCAACAAATCTTTTTATTTTTTTCATCAGTTGCTAGTGGCCACATCAGGCCTGTAGCTGTTTGTGATAACTTTGGAGCTGACCATACCAAGGCCATCTTGGGGGACCTATGGGAATGGGGAAAGGTGATTCCTTAATCCATGTCTTCTTGGGTTGAGAGCATCTGGTTGGGGATCTAGTGGCAACTGGAAATGTCAGGGAGGCTCAGAGGTCACTTCTATACAGGTTAGGAATGCAGATACTAGAAAGCAGAGTTACTGAGAGTTACCCAGGCTGAGGAGAGAATTACGGTAAGAAGCAGGGAAGGCTGGAAATCCCTGTATGGTTCACAAGGCCAGTATTAATTGAAGCTTCACGGGAACCGGTACATACGTAGGAAAGTGTTGCACATTGGCCTCTGGACTATGGCTGTGGAATCCAAGGCATGAAACACTCACTCTTCCTCTCTGGATCTTGCCATCTTTCTTGCCACCTGTACCTCTCAGGATCCAAAATATTGCTTCCGTGAAGACTATCTTGCAATAAATCTGAGCCAGATTGAAAGGCTATGTGGTAAGTCCACAGGCTAGTCGATAGAAGCACCAGGTTGGAGAACATAGTTGGAGAGCATTGATATTCATTTTCCTCTGCTCCACCTACAGCCGATCACAACAGGACTTGAAGGAGTCCTTGCAGTGAATTACATACACCCATGGACACACTCAGTGGGACTGGCTCCAATCTTCTCTCAGGAGGGTTCCTCAGCCCTTTCCACACTGCAGTCCCAACCAGGGTTTTCAAACTTTCTTGAAGAGTGACCAGCTGTGCCATTCCGGTGGTGGCTCCTCAGGCTTTTCTGGCACCCTTGGTACCTGCTCACTGCTTCCTTCAACCATATACGGAGCATCTCTGAGTTGGGTCCAGTCCTCATGTCCCTATCCTTTTTAGTGTTCTCTTCACTCTGTCCATGCTCTTGCAGTCTGCACTCAGATCCACCTAATTCTTGCCCAGATTACTGCAGTTACCTCTTCACTGGCTCCTTGTGATTCTCAAAGCATCTCTCTGATTATGCTATTTCAGTCTTAAGATTCTTCCAGGCTCTGTGGTTTCTTATAATTGTTATCTCTGAGCTCTGCAGCAGATCTTCTGGACTCCTGAGACTCAGCTTACTGTGTATCCTGCTTTGCCTCTGGGCTGAGGCTAGAGTGCTCCTCCTGGACCACTCACCTGGATCTCACCCAGGTTAGATCCCAGTGTTTGCCCAGCCAGGGCTCTGCAGACCTCTGTCTAGCGTGGGTTCTTCATTGCCATGTCTGTTTATAGTCAGACAATGTATCTGTGTATCCTTGTGGGTTCTTACACTATGCACACATTCCTGGGTGCCATGGGACTAAAGGAAGGAAGGAGAGGATTCGATAGATGCCTTCAACACAGGCTGGTGTGTTCACCATGGCTGTCTTCTCTCCTGGACTGTTCTTGCTTGGTCTCCTCTTCCTTTTACTTACCCTGTACTGAGTCCACTGCTTCTGCCCAGAATGCTAGAGGCGACCAGGCTCCCAGAAGAAAATCCTGGGTGATCTACAGTTCGGCCTCACAGGCTGCTGCCACCACCTGTTGAGGGTATGCCTTTTCATTTGCTCTTTGCTTCATGGTGTGGCTTCACTCTTCACTTGAAAAATTGCCAAGTCCAGGCTTTAATGTCCAAAAGTAGAACAGAATTGCACAAAAATTCGAAACTAGCCTATGGATGGCCCAGTGACAGGAAGCTTGCCTTGAGTGCTTGTCAAGGCCTTGGGGTCCATCCCTGATACTACAAGTTAATAACATCAACAAATATTGGCCATTTCTGAGCCTGCTTCAATCCTTGACATAAGGATAGAATCTGTCTTGTTAGGTCTGAACCCTTGGCTGGCCCTGTACTCTTGGTTCCTGCCAGCAGCCCATATCAGCCCTTCTCTGACCTTACCAGACTCACATAGCTAAGTCCCAGGCACTGACCCTTGCTAGTTTCAGGTTTGGGCTCTCCTTTCCCTGTCTCCACCCAGGACTTGTACTTGACCTTCATGCTCCTTTTAAGCCTCACCTTCCTGACCAGAAGCACTAAGACCTCCTCTGTTGTACTGAGGACCCACTTGGTCAACACTGACTGATTCGTCCTGTGTGACAGGAGCTATTCTATGGATGTGAGGCAACACCAAGAACTCCAGGAAATTTCCTGTTCCCGGGGCCTCTGCAGTGTTCTGAGAATTGACTCAGTGTACTGTCTTCCTCCCTAGACTAGGAGAGCCTCAAGGGTAGAAGAACCTTAGTCCCTGCCCAGGCTGCCCTACAATTCAGTTGACCTGAGACACGGCAGAACATATCTGCGTTGAGTTTGGGCCCACTAAGTGATGGTGTGAGCCCTTCTCACTAAAGGCTGCTTCCTAAATGCCCCAACTCGAACTTGGCCCTGGCAGTCAGGGCTTTCATTCACATAGCTGAGTACTCAAAAATGGGATTCCAGATTCCAAGTGCTTGACTCACCTGAGTTGGGTGTGAGTCTGCTTCTGGATTTCTCAGCACTTCTGACACCCCAGTGGCTGGGCAGCAGTGTGGCCAACTCCACGTTCTGGATTCTGAATTTTTTCTTGCTTCCTGGATTGCCAGCATGACCTGCACAGGGTAGGTCCCCAATCCTTTAGCTTCTTGTCTGTTCCTCTTTAGGATTTATTTTTGCTTCCTTGGTCCTTTCCAGCCTCCCCTTGCCTGTTCTACCTTCTTTCTACAAGCTTCCCCATTGTCTCTCAGCTCTCAGGCTCCTCCCATGTCTCTTATTTTCCCCTCTTTGTCTGATGTCCCCTCCTCCCATCCCTACTCCACCCTTTCCTTCCCTCCACTCTAGCTTTTGCCCACAAGAAATCCAAGGAGCTTCTGATGTCTGATCCATGTCTCCTGGGACACTAGCAGGGTACAGAAGGCTGGCCTTGCTCTGTCCCCTTCAGTGACTAGGATCTTGAGGAACCAGAGTCATCTGTGAAGACCAGAGCAGCATGTGGAGGAGTCAGGCAATCACAAAGGGATGTTCTTACATTCTCTAGCTTAGTTTTTAAACTGAGGGCTTTATTATCAAATATACATTTCCTCAGAAAACCCTGTGTGAAAGCAAACCTTTCCTATCTTTTTCCAGAAGGGGAAGGTGAAAAAAAAGGTGAAGTAATTTGTCCCAGGTGATAAATGGGATTGGCACTAGGGCTGTCTGTCTACCCTGCTACCTTCTGAGTATCCGTCTCAGACCAGCTACTCTTCTGTCCACAGTAACACAAGCACCTGTGAAGCGTAACAGCCTGTCAAGCCCAAGCTACAGTTACCATTATGTGGAAGCCCCAGACATCTACCAGATCTATGAAAAACTCCCAGAGAAGAGTGGCCTCAAGGAACTATTTGAACAGAGATTGTCCAATGCTTTGGTCTTCATGAAACAATGGGTAAGCCACGGAGACTTCCTCTCCATGCATTTTCCACGCATTTTCCCAGCTGAGGCAACCAGTAGAGGGGCACACACAATAGACCAAGTTTTGGAATGGGGCCAAGGCTGGAGAACTGGGGGATGGAAGGAGGTCTTCATTTTGGTGATTTTCTTTCTCTCTCTGTCTTATTCTCCCATTGCTATACTTTCTGTCTGCACTGGGGTGGAACCTAGCACCTCCATGCTCGACCAGCTAGCTAGCAGTCCTCCACTGAGGCACATTCGTAGCCCAGAGGCTCTGATGGTGCCTGTGACATCCAGGCAGGAGCAGGAACCAGGACAAATGAGGTAGGAGTACTGGCGTAAGGAGTGCTGGGATCAGGAGGGGAGCAGGCACAGAACATGCCAGCTGAGCCTTGGGTTCCCTGAATATCCTTAGCTGTCCCTCCTGTGTTCATCTTGAAGGGTTTAGCTGGACAAACCTTGGAGAGGAAGAATGTAGCATCCTGTCTTTCACTGTTGTAGGCCAGGCCTCCTAAAAGGAAACACCATGTCCATCACGAGCAGTCCCATCCATGACTAGGCCTGCTCTGCTCTCCTCACCTCACTCCTGGGAAAGGTTGTGTCGCTAGAGCTAGCTCACAGGACACCTTCAAGACCAGGAGGCACAGAACAGCTCTCACTGCTTCCTTCCAGGGCCTAGAACACACAGAAGGGACATAGAGAGGAGTCCAGGCCAAATAGCCAGTAAAGGCAGGAGTTCTTTCAGGCACCTGAGTGAATGTCAGCGGTGGACCATTGGCTGTGTCTGACACTTGGCCTGGGAGGCCCTTTCTGACCCCTCTTCCCACTCCTTCACTTCTGCTGACGACTCTCAGCTGATTTTTATCTTATGCACTTAAATATTGTGCAGTGCTACACCTCTCTCTCTCTTCCTCTTTGGTCTGTTCCCATTTGCTCTTCTATTTCATACTGCGGGGAACGAGACCCATGCCTTCCTGTGTCCTCTTGGCAAACACTCTTCCACTAAGGTGCATCTCAGCCCAACACAGCCTCCTACTTAAAAGTTCTCACCCTCATTTGTTCCCAGGCCACTTAGTGATTGTCTGAGTTAGAGTTTTACTGCTTGGAGCAGACACCATGACCAAGGCAACTCTTATAAAGACAACATTTAATTGGGACTGGCCTACAGGTTCAGAGGTTCAGCCCATTATCATCAAGGTGGGAGCATGGGAGAGTATAGACCGGTATGGTGCTTGAGGAGCCGAGAGTTCTATATCTTCATCTGAAAACTGCTAACAGAATACTGACTTCCAGGCCTCTAGGAGCAGAATCATAAAGCCCATACCCCCAATGCCACACCTACTCCAACCAGGTCACACCTACTTTAACAAGGCCACACCTTCAAATAGTGCCACTCTCTGGGCCAAACATGTTCAAACCTTCACAGCATTTACTATGGCTTGAATCTTGACTTTCCTCATAAGCTCATTGACCAAGCCAGATGAGTCAGTCAACAGGTTCTCCAGGGCAGGAGCGAGGATTAAAAAGAAAAAAGACAAGCAGACAACACTGTAGCATCACCCCAGTTCGTTCTGAGGCTGAGGCGGG
Organism: Grammomys surdaster; assembly: GCF_004785775.1. Taxonomy (NCBI): domain Eukaryota; kingdom Metazoa; phylum Chordata; class Mammalia; order Rodentia; family Muridae; genus Grammomys; species Grammomys surdaster. The sequence goes on along the minus strand of NW_021627516.1, from coordinate 98,001 downwards.
TTCACTATTCCCCAATCTGCTTTCATACCATTTTAATTACATGCAAGTGCTAAGGTCTGGTCTAGATTGAGGAACTAGCAATAGATGCAAATAGTCAAGAAACAAGAAAGACAATAAACACAAATAGTCAAAGAACAAGCGAGGCAATAAGCAAATTTCAGTTTTCTCTGCCGTGATCAATGTTTCTAACGGCTTATCAGGATGAGTAAAATATCTGAGTCTACTTCCCTGTCCTAGCCCAAAGTCATTTTCATTCCTGAACCCTACTTCTTTGTTCTAGCCTAAGATTTAGATTCCTGCCTGAATTTACTTCCCTGTCATGTCCCAATGTCAGATTCCTGCCTGAAGCCCATTTCCTTGTCCATGGCCAATGTGAGATTCCTTCCAAGCAGCCCCAAAAGCTCTCCACAGCTCATGTTTCGAATGCTTGTCTCCAACTTGTGGAAATAATTTGGTGACTGCAGAGACTGTCTGGTTGGCAGAGACAGAGCATGTGTAGTTGGCTTTTGAAGGTTATATCCATCCTGGTAGTAGTAGCTACCCTCTGCTTCCTCGACAGGAACACCCTTCTCTCCTGTACCCACTGTCTTCTCACATTGAGAACTCTGAAACAATGATCCAACATGAGATTTTTCTGACTTTAGTTCTGTCAGGTCACAATGCAGAGTATCAAAACGAAAACTTGCTTCCAGCGAAGTGGGGTTATTTCAGTGTAAGCCAGACTAGGTGATTCTGTAAGACTCTGCTCAGCCTTAGCTTACTGGTAACCTCCTGAGTGAACCATGCAGAGACATGAATTGATGCAAAAAGCAAGAGGAATTTTAATGATCCAATGCACTGGGGTTGTCCTGCACCCGAAGGAGAGGCAGCGACCACAGGCAGCCCATTTGGTCAGTTTTTATACAGGTTAAGGGGTGGACTAGAGAAACAGTGACTAGGCACAATATGATTGGCAGAACAGTGTGACTTTTAAACTGATTGGTCTTTGGGGAATGAGGTGGCAGGGACCTCCCTTGTCTGTAGGTGGCAAGGATTGGTCAGTCCTGTGGAATGTGTCTACCTGCTCTGGGCCTTCCCACCCGAAAGTGGGTTCCCTCCCCTGTGTCCTGAGGAATGTGAATCAGCCTCTCCCTTCCTCCTCTGACTGAGGAATGTTAATCCAGCAAGTGTCCTCTGATCAAGGAATGTTAATTAGCCTCTCTCATGGGAGTGTGGGGGGAAGAAGTGTTCAAAAGTTCCTCTTCTTTCCCCCCTTTTCTTTGTGCATGCTTCAATCTTGGAGCTATTGGATAGTTCCTATGCAGCTCATATCTCTGGTCCTATCTGCACCCATGTTATCTTTAATAAAAGGAACTAAGTAGATTTAAAATGCAAGGGCCAAAAGTCAGAGGCAGGAACAAAATTATCAGGGGTTCTAACAAAGTAGAAATCAAGGTAGTAAACCAAGGTGAGTTAGTTGTTAAACCAAGACTAAAACCATCTTTGGGCTTACTCTCTCTCTTCTTTTGGCTAATCCCTCCCATACTTTTGCCATCAAATCCTTAACTATCTTCCTCCCACCCCCTAAATGGTCTACAGTATGTGCTTCTCAGTTTTCTACATCCTTAGGTAATACAGAAAAAGTAGCTGTCCCCCCCACACACACATACACTGATGGGCTTGCTGCTGGCTTCTCTCATCTCAGGAGTACACATATATGGGGGTTTCTCACAGGACACTTCTCAACTTTGGGTGTACACATCCTAAGCCCCACCCTCTAAGGCTGCTTTTGGGACATATTTTAGATTCAAAAGTTCCTCATCCTTGACATTCCAGTAATATCCACCTTTCTGTCTCTAGGGTGGGGATATTCCAGGAGTCAAGGCCTGCCACTAACTTACAGAGATCAAACACAAGGTCTAGTCACCAGGCACAAGGCAGGCATTCCACTGTAGTGGACCAAGCCACATTTCCAATGGCTGAGAGTACTTGCCAAGTCACTTTGGTAGGGTTGTGCGGGTTGTTGAGGGTCAGCATGGGAAGGAAGATACCCCATAGCCATCTAATGATTTCTTTGGCCTTACAGAATGGCAGGTGATCTTGAGCTTGAGGGGGTTGCTCAGGTGTCTGGCTGCTCTCCAGTCAGATGCAGGTGCTGGTTTGAGTTACATGAACCCAGGCAGTTACTCCATCTACTTCAACAGAGGACAGGATGATCAACAGCACCAGGAATAGCCCTTTTCACTTTGCTTACTCAGGTGGAACCTCTGAGGTACCTGCATTATACAGGGCACTAAGTGTAGGCCACAATTCGTGGTGGCTGACCTGGAAAGCTTACAATTGAGCCATAAGATCCTTATCAGCCTGAAAAGTCCACTTCTGTAGAAGGAGTCAAGAGCCGGAGTCAAGAAAGTGTGGGTCCCACACAGGAGGGGTGTTCCAGGCTCAGAACAGAGCCAGGGGAAGGGGCAGCACCCAGCCAGAGCCAGTTTCCGAGGGCAATTTAGTTTAGGTCTCGTTTTAGGGTTCTGTTCATTCTCTCTACCTGCTCTGAGCTCTGGGGACAGTACAAACAATAGAGCTTCCAATTAGTCCTCAATATCTCTGCCAATCCCTGACTTATCTTAGAAACAAAAAGCAAGACCGTTTTCTGGTCCAGTTACCTCAGGCACTTGACACCTCAGAAAGATTTCTTCTAATATGTTCTTGGTTACAACAGCAGCTGTTTCCTGCTTGGTGGGGAAAGCCCCAACCCATCCAAAGATAGCATCTACAAACAGTAGAGGGTATCCATATTTTCCTGACTTAACTTCTGCAAAATCGGCCTCCCAATATACTCTAGGCTATTCTCCCCTAGGTGTTTTGCGCTGTTTACTCTTGGCCACATAAGCATTTAGTTGCTGGCATACCTTAGAGTATTCTACTATCTCTCTGGCCCAAAACCTGTGGTTCATTGTATATATCTTAGATCCCTTGACTGCTTGGATGAGCTTATCCCCTAAATGAGTCCATCTGTGCATTTGGCCTAGTAAGTCTTTTGCTTGCTTTCTGGAGTGCGTAGTTCTCTCTTCTTGTGTGTGCCATTGTCTTTTCTTCTCTAGTTAATAGTTGGTAGGGTGGCTAGCAGTCTGAGTCCTTTCTTCTTCTGTGTGTTTTATGTGAGGCCATCCCTTAATCTAGTCTGACTCCCCAGCGGGTGTCACTTGCAGGCCCATAACCAGGATAGGTTCCTATATAGCCACTTCTCGAGCCACTTGACCTGTCTGGTTATTGTCTCGGGACACTGAGTCTCTTCCCTTCTGGTGTCCTGGGCAATGAATAGTGCTCACAGTTGCAGGCTTCATCAGGGCATCCAAGAGATCCTAGATATCCTCTGATGCAAGCAGTTCTATCTCTTGGTATATAGCCCCGTGGACGTGGGCCGTGGCAAAAGCATACCTACTATCTGTGTAGGTGTTAATTTTCTTGCTTCCAGGGCATTTCCAGAACAACTAGCTCACCCATTCAGCCTTTCAAACTACTGTTACAGTTAGGACTTCAGCTAAGCCATGAACTCAGAAAGAAGGAACAAAACATAGATAGAGATCTAGTTGTGTCTGATTAAGCATCAGGATTCGGAAAGAGGGAACAGGGCTCAGCCTTGGGTAGGATCCTGTCTGAGGAACACTGATTGAGGATATCCTTGGTAAGTATTGCACAGACAGTGTCTTCTTCTGTTTTCCAACAAGGCAAAACAGAAATGTGCTTCTGCACAGTATGAATAAGTCAAGGATGGAAGAGAGAGAGCTCCCTGGGAAATAGAGATTTCAAGTTATCCATGAGCACAGAGAGCAGGCAGCTTGACTACTCAAGAAAGGAAGAAAGGACCCCAGGTCATTTGTGTTGTTTCTAATTGGCAGGATGTGCAGAGCGGACAGAGCAAGGAAAGGAAGAAAAATGCTACTGTAAAAGATAGGCTTCTGCTTTCCTGTGGAGAGGAATTCCATCTGGCCTGCCCCTCAGTGAAGAGGGTCATGATGAGAGCCATGCCCCCTGAGGACATGAGATGCATGAAGACAGAGGGGGCCGCTGGGAAGAATATCAGAATCAAGGAATCCCAGGTTTTGTGATGGAAAGAAGCTGTGGTGGGGTGGGCAGGGCGGTAGACACAGGAGTTTTGTTCAAGACACTGCAGTGATGCTATGTTCATATATAAGAGATTCCCAGGTCCACCTGCCAGCAGGTAGCTTCAACTCTCCCAGCTACCTTTTCTTTGAGATACCTGATGCTGTGGCCCTTGCAGCATTGTAAGGGGAATGATTGGTGTGGAAGGAGGGGCAAGGAAAATGTAAATGGAGAGATGATGTCCTTCCATTCCCCTGGCTCACTTTCAGTGTTCTGTGCATGTGCTATGGTGATTGAGCATTACAGTCCTAGCATGGGAATCATAAGAGAGATGGCTCATTCCTGTGTGTAATCATCCCTTGTCCTGATACTACATAACTATTTCCAGGTTGTAGACATAGCTGAAAAAATGTGGAAGAGACCAAGACTCCATCACAACCTATGAAAATGCAAGAAATTTTTTGTCTTATGAAATTTTCATACCAGAAAGTGAGCTCATGGTCTGGGCATCTTCATTCTGAATATGTTATGCAGGGTGGGATTGGAAGATAACCCTGTTGGAAGTGAGAGTAGGGGACATAGTATATGTAGGCAATGGAGGGACTATAAAGATACAGGTGCCATATTTACACAGACTGATGAGCCTCTTCAGCTTCTGCTTGGGGCTGATGTTTTCACCTCCTGTCTTTTGCAATCCCATCAAGCAACTTTTCTTGGGCTCCACACCACCTCCCTTTTAGGAACCTAGTCACAATATGGATCACCTTCCTCTCTCTCAGCTGTTGTCTTACCTCAAGGTCTTGGAGGATCTTATATGAAAGAAACTTAGCTTATTTTTATGGGGCATAACATCTGTGTTCTCAGAGTCAGTTGTGACTACTCCTCAGATATTCAACAGCCATACCTCAGTAGAATGTAAATCTCTGACATTTTGTGATGCAGATGGCCCTGCCCAAGCTCTAGCCCAGGATCAAGGATTTCCACACTTTTCCCAGGACCAGCCATTGCCTCATCAAGTTGTGACATCAACCTTAGTAGGTGTAACAGGGACAAGGAAACTGGAAAACCTACCAAGCTCAACAATAAACCAAACACCTCTTTGTTTCTAGAGTAAGGCCTTTCGAATAGCATGCACTAACACTGAGAGAGGTACACAGACATCTCTATCAACTAAAACCAGTCCTGGATACATGAACAGTTTTGGAAATGCAACATGGGATATGATATCAAAAAATATCAAAAAGCTACTAGCAAGCCCACTGGAAACTTGCCCAGGGGCAATCTACACAATAAAGCTATCAGGTCAGCCTCCTTCCTTCCTTCCTGATCATTGTCAGATGCTCCAGCATCATGAGAAGCAAGAGAATGAAGACAAGGCAACTACTGTGGGAGAACAACAAGGAACCCCCTCAGATTTCTCCCATCCAGGAAACTGAGCCAGCTTCAAGGACATTTCCCAGAGAACAGTAATCATCATTGCAAGAACAGGACTCAACTCTCCCAGCCTCTCCAGCCCTCCACCCTGAAATCTAAATCCTACAAGTGTAGTGAAACAATGGAGTCTGTTCCCACAGGGGTCCCTTAAACAAGTAATTAGCAAAGTGTGAGACACATAACACCATCGAGAAAGGCCTTGGTGTTGGGGCAAAAAGGGTGCCTTGCACTTCAAGCAGCACCTGTGGGAAAGGGCTGAAACCCAGAAACACTGCACAGGGGACAGACAATCTGTCCTACATGAACCCTACTGAGCACCATTCCTTCCTTGATTCACAGATGAAAATGAAGCTAGACTCAACCATCACAGAGCTTCCAATGAAAGGCAGAAGGAAACCATATCTGCAGATTCTTGAGGCAAGGGATCTGACCCAACCTGGAGTTCAAGCCTCAAGCCTTCCCTAGCCACCCCTTCTTACCCAACTGTGATTCCATGGCTCAATACTATTTCAAGGATGCCATCATCCTGGGAAATTTACATCACCAAGAGCCAAGAGGGACAATGTTAGAATATACATCAGCTGCCAAGCTAGTGAGTGCTGAGATTACAAACTCACTTGCAGAGGATCAGGAGACCCAAAGAGATCCTCCACCTACTGCCAGCGATGAGCCCTCAAAGGCCAATCCTGGTTCATTGCAGAGATTCCTGAGAGTTCAGGATCCTGCTTTCTACTTCCAGGCAAATCCCCAGCAGAGCAGGACTATGTGAGGAACTGGAACAGGCAGCCAGCAATCAAATGCCAGTCAAAAAAATGGGTAAGCATGCAACATAGAAGAGTTTTCAGGAGGTGGACACATGACATCCCCATTGGAGTGTGACAGTGGCTGGCCTTGAAGAAAAAGTGTCATCTTCAGCACCCAAACAATCCAATGCACTGGAGGTGAAAGAAGAGTTACCTTGTACCTTGAGAGTGAGTCTGGGATCCAGTGAGATTCACAATGGCCAAGCCATCAATATCAATCCCAGGGTTTTTGGGTCTTTAGAAGCCAACAGAAGCCCAGCCCATCCCCAAACACCTAAACCAGAGCAGTCACGGGACTCAACTTTAAAAACACAAAGGTACATTAAGATTGATTTGAGTTCAAAGTAGCAGCCAGAGGCCTGGCCTGTGAGATATATCCAGATGGCTCCAGTACAGTACACCCTGCTAAAGTCAGCTTGCCTTCACAGCACTAACTGCCCAGCTTCCAGAATATATGCCCAAACCCCGTGACTTGCCAGGGCTTATGTGATGTCTGCATGAGGAGACCTGAGAGGGTGAATACTCAAGAGAACAGAGTCCTGAAGGATAAGATCAAAGTGAAAGTATCTCGAGGGGTTTCATCCATATGAAAAGAGGCAGTGTCCTATAAGATCTAGAGCCATAAGCCAGGGAGAAAGGCTTGGGAGTGTAAGGCCTTCCACCAAGAGCTCCACTTAGTTCAAGTATACAACTAAGTATTGCATACCAGAAAAAGGAGAGGCTACTTCTAAAAGCTCTTGGAAGAACATTACAAGGAATACTTTTTTTTTTCGAGACAGAGTTTCTCTGTATAGCCCTGGCTGTCCTGGAACTCACTCTGTAGACCAGGCTGGCCTCGAACTCGGAAATCCGCCTGCCTCTGCGTCCCAAGTGCTGGGATTAAAGGCTTGTGCCACCACTGCCCAGCAGGAATACTTTTCAATATGGTGGAAACCTCAGCACAAAATGCAAGGGACAGCAGGATTCTCTGAAGAATTCTAGCACACCCCACCAGCTACTGAGCAGACACAGATAGTTGTAACAAGAAAAAAACCTCCTCTACTATATGCTGGCTGTACTGCACTCCCTTGTGAATGTTCTGTTCCAGATCTTGAAGTACACTGAAGGGGACCCATCAAAGGTAAAGAATGTAAAATCGATGATATCCAAACTGAGTGCCTCATCCCACACTTCTGAGGGTCTTTATGACTCACAACATAGAATAAAGTTTGGATTGGGGCACCACCATTCATTCAGGTACACACAAATTGGAGACAAAAAGCAGCCAGGTTCTCCCCATAAAACCTTTGTGCCCGCATCAAAATAAAAGAAAGGAATGGGCTGTGGCTGCCTTATAAGTACCAAAGAGAACCATCCAGTCAAGGACAAGGGGAACTGGAGGCCAGTAGCTCTCAGGTGCTTCTTTCCAGGGAGCCTTGGACACCCAGTAGACCTTACCAGAATAGGTCAAGGAGCAGATGCCTCAGATCATCTTTGTCTTCCTATACTAGGAGTTTTCTAGATGTTCCATCTGCCCAGCCATTTCCCCATGACTCCTGGTAATAAACTTGGTTTTTTCCTACAAAGAAACTCTTTTTCTTTCTGGTGCTCTTCCTTCTGTGCTCATGACTCTTTCCCAGATAGGAGCTGCTTCCTGGTTCATGCACATGCCATTCATAGACTGTTAAGTATCAGGTCCTGTGGAAACCCAACCCACAGCCTATACTCACTGTTAATTCCTGAACTACTTCCCAGAACTATCGCTGGAACCCACTAGCTCCTGAATAATGACATGGTGACTTACATGTATTCATTATAGCTTAGGCCTCAGCTTGGTACCCTACAACAAGCATGTATACTTTCATTAACCCATTTATTCTAATTCACATTTGCCATGTCTCATTGCCTCTCACTCAGTACATCTGAATTCCTCCATGTCTGACTGGTGAATCCTTGCCACCTCTGAACTTTCCTCCAGTTCGTCTCTTGATCCAGAAGTCTCAAATTCTTTATTCTTCACAGATGCAGGCCTGCAGCTCTTTAGTAAAGCCAATCAGAGATTGCCTTAGGCAGGCGATGAAGGGCAGAGATAACCTTAACACAGTGCATAAAAATGCTACACCATTACAGACCTAGCACGGTGTCAGTCCCTTTAGCAGACTCTATCACCATCACCACCCCTGCTAAAAAATCATCCCCTGCCTGACACTCCCTCCATGCTGTCCAGCACCATGGGGTCTAAGTGTGAGGTCCAACTGCACAAACTTCTGGAGCCATACATACACAACAAAGTGCCAGGCCCCAAAGATCTACCTCCTTGCCTAAACCACACATACTGAATTTGTTGATAGTCCCTTACCATTGCCATCCAAACTACACTGGTGTAGGTGATGCCCTCCTATCAAAATTTATAGATATCAGGCTTTGTAGAACAACACCCCCAGGCTGACATTTCATGTACAATGCTAGATATCAGAGCCTTCTAGATACATGTTCACCTCTTCTGCCACCCCACATAGACCACTAGGCATCATGCCCAGATAGACACACAGGGGCCACTGCCACATACACATATCTAGGTGTCAGGCCATGTATCCCTCCTATTCCACATATACTATTAGAAGCAGACCTTGCAAGATATCCCCCTCTGTTGATGCCAAAGTCACATGTGTTTGGCAAGCCTTGCTGGGCTGACCCTACCTGGAAGCTGCAAACTCAAATATACTACTCAAGAATCAAATGAAAGCAAAACCATACGGTTTTGTTTTTTAGAACCTTTTGGATATAACTAAGACATTTCCAAGAGGAAAACTTGAAGAAATGTGTGCTTGAAGTACAAACGAAAACAAAAATAAACCAACAAAACAAAGAAACAAAATACCCAGCACAATCTCAAACAAGTGACCTAATGGTACATCCTAAGGTCTTAGGTAAGCAAAATGAACTGCCACACTCTACAAGCAGTACAAGGCAAGAAATAATACAGAATGGGGCAAAAACAAATGTAATAGAGACTAAATGAATAATTAGAAAAATAAGTCAAACAAAAGTTAGTTCTTGGCCTTCTGCCAGGGAAGATCATCAGCATGTCTGCCCCTAGAAAGACCCAATAGTCTGAAGGCCTCCCAGGGGATCTGCTGCAGCCATGCCCACAGATCTCCCAGGAGACCTGCAGAAACCCAGGGACACAGGAGGCAGGCTCAACACAGAGATACACAGGCCATTTAATACCAGAGATAACCAGACGGTAAGAGGCAAGCACAAGATCATTACCAACAGAAGCCAATATACTTTGGTGTTGAGAGCATCCTTGCTTATACACTGAAGATCTAAATCAGCCATAGGCCTAAGTCAGTCATACACGTCTGCTAACACAAAGTCTTGATCTCTGTGGGAAAACACTGACCCTAGGACAGATAGCTATAGATCTTGTAAACAGGCAGCCTTGATGGAAAACTACCAGCTTGGATAAGAACAAGTAGTCATAGACCTTGTGGATAGGTAGCCTTGGTGGAAAGTGCCAGCTTGGATAAGAACAAATGAATCATAGACAGAGTCATAGTGACCTATTCCCTGCTTCTTCGCCCAGCCAACATTCTGTTCTGGAAGATATCTGTACTCTCCCTGAGAACACCTATTCTCCTGCATCATCCCCTTCCCCACATCCTGCCTATATGTGTATATAACCCCTGTGTGAAAAAATTAAAATCACGGTTTGATGAGACGATAGACAAGCCATGGTTCTTTGCGACCCCTGTCCTCCAGTTCTCTCTTCCAGGTCTTCTGAGTCCAGTTCAATGTCCCGTGGGACTGGGGCACTTTGGCACCATCAGAACCCAGTTCTCCCACCACAGCAAGCCCTGGATATACCAACACACCTGAAAAACTGGATTCTGACCTGAAATCCTATCTCATGAAGATAATAGAGTCCTTTAAGGAGGATAAAATAACTCACTGAAAGAAATACAGGAAAACATAGACAAACAGATAGAACCCTTTAAACAGGAAACAAGTAAATCCCTTAAAGAAATACAGGAAAATACAATCAAACAGGTGAAGGAATTGAACAAAGTGGTCCAAGACCTAAGTGTGGAAGTAGAAACAATAAAGAAATCACAAATGGAACCCTGGAAATGGAAAACCTAGGAAAAAGGTCAGGGGCTACAGATCCAAGTATCAACAACAGAATAAAATACATAAGAGATAGACCCTCAGGCTTAGGTTATATTGACACAATGGTCAAAGAAAATACAAAGCATACAAATTCCTATCCCAAAACATCCAGAAAATCTAAGAAGGCAATGAACAGACCAAACCTAATGATGATAGCAATAGAAGAGAGTGAAGATTCCCAGCTCCAAGGACCAGAAAATGTCTTCAACAAAATCATAGAAGAAAAGTACCCCATCCTAAATAATGAAGTGGCCATAACTGTACAAGAAGCCTATAGGACACTAAAAATATTGAACTAGAAAAAAATCCTCTAGACACAAAATAATAAAACCACTTAATGTACAAAAGGAAGAATACTGAAAGCTGTAAGAGAAAAAGGCCAAGTACCAAGTAAAAGAAGACCTTTCAGATTTACACCATACTTCTCAACAGAGTCTCTAAAAGCCAGAAGTGCTTCAACGGAGTTAATGCAGAACCTAAGCAAACAAATACCATGTCAGGCTACTATATTCTGCAAAACTCTCAATCATTATAGATGGAGAAACAAAATATTCTAGAACAAAACCAAATTTAAATAATATGGATGTTCCAATCCATCCCTAAAGAGGAATACTAGAAGGAAACCTTCACCATAAGGAGGGTACCTACACCAAAGAGAAAACAAGATATTAGTCATTTCAGGACAAAGCAAAAAGAAGAGAATTACATACCCATAATACCACCTTCAACAACAAAAATAACAGGAACTAACAATCATCTGTCTTTAATATCTCTCAATAACAATAAGACACTATTACCACAATAAAAAGACATAAGCTAACAAACTGGATATGCAAACAGGATCCAGCATTTTGCAGCATATAAGAAACATAACTCAATAACAAATACAGACACTACCTCAGAGTAAAAGGCTGGAAAAAATTCTTACAAGCAAATGGTCCCAAGAAACAAGCTGGAGATGTCATTCTAATATCCAATAAAATAGACTTTCAACCAAAAGTTTTCAAGCAAAATGAGGAAGGACACTTAATATTTATCAAAGGAAAAATTCACCAAGAGAAAGTCTCAGTTCTGAATATCTATGCCCCAAATGAAATGGCAACCACATTCATAAAAGAAACTTTACTAAAGTTCAAAACACACATTGAACCCAACACAATGGCAGTGGGAGACTTCAACAACCCACTCCCACCAATGGACAGGTCATTGAAACAGAAACTAAACAGTCACAGTGGAACTAATACAGGTTATGAAGTAAATGGATTTAACAGATGTATACAGAACATTTCACTCTAAAACAAAAAAATATAGCTTTTTCTCAGTGCCTCATGGAACCTTCTCCAAAATTGACCATATAAGCTCTCAATAAACAAACCTCAACAGATAGAAAACGATTGAGATAATCCCATGAATCCTATTAGATCACCACGGATGAAGGCTAGATTTCAATAACAACAAAAACACAGAAAAAGCACATATCCATGAAAAGTAAATAATAATATTCGAAAATAAATTGGTTAGGGAAGAAATAAAGAAAGAAATTAAAGACTTCCTAGAATTCACTAAAAATAATGACACAGTATACTCAAACGTATGGGGCACAATGAAAGCAGTGCTAAGAGGGAAATTCATACCACTAAGTGCACACATAAAGAAATTGGAGAGATCCTACACTAATAACAGCACAACTGAAAGCCCTAGAACAAAAAGAAGTAAATACACCCAAAAGGAGAAAAAGGCAAGAAATATTCAAACTCTTTGCCTTCAGGTAAATTCAGATTAGGGCAACGCTGAGATGCCATTTTGCCTAATGACAATGACTGAGATCAACACAAATGAGAAATTCTAGCAAAGATGAGGGAAAGGACCTGTCCAGAGCTGCTATGGGGCATGTAAACTGGAGCCGCGTGATAGAAATCAGTACAGAGTTTCCTAAAAATAGAACTACCATGGGCCTAGGTGTACCATTTCTGAGCGTGGACTCAAAAAATGAGCTATACTTCCTGCCAAGGACATATCTAAACATCTATGTTGGTTGTGGTAATTCTGCCAACAGCAACACAATTATGTATTTAAAATACCTAAATAAGTTCTATTAGAGATTGCTAATTTAAAAAAATGAACATGTAAAGATGCAAAGCAAAACACTACAAAGCATTCCAATTATCACAGAAGGTTTAGTTAACAATCAGCCACATGCATTCTTATGGTTAAGAAATGAATTTCATTTTCCTTACCATTCTATACCTGAAGGCAAAAAAAGTACGTTGTTTCAGATTATATTGAATAATGACAAAGCTAAATAAATAAGAAAAATAAGGAAGTTTTGTGCCTGAGTTGATAGGAGCTATGGTCACATGAACATAACAGGGATCTGCAGACAGAAGACAAACTGAGAGCAACAATCCTAAAGATACAACCCAAGTTCCACCGAGAAGCCCACTTTGTCAAAAACTAAGAACCTGATTGACTTAAGTACGTACCATCTAGGAGGCAAAGATACAGCGTAAATTTCTGGTTTCTTTAGAGATTCAGTTAGGTTATACTGATGTTTGCTGGGGCAGACAGGTGAAAGAATGTTTTTCTAAAGCAGACAAGTGAAAGAATACATGATGTTTAGAAGAAACATTAATATGACCCCACAGGCAGTGAGAGCTTGAGCTGTGGTTTGCCTTGCTCTACCTTGCTGCTCATTCTGGGGACAAGCTTGTATTAGTTCACCTTATACTGCATTGCTGAGCTTCACCTGTCGAGTCTTCTTAGAGGGAAACTCATCAAAGAAGTTCTAGCGAGATTCCTGAGGCTTTTTGCTGCTTCCTTGGACTCAGGCCCCATTGGTGAGGCTCACAGATTCATCTGCATTGAGCTGCCCTTGGTGATTCATGTATGGTGTCTGCCCAGTGGACTGCTCTGAAGGGGCTGACTCATGTTTGGTGCTTGCTAGGGGACTGGAATGAGAACAACAAAGATTGTAATTGCCCTGTAGAACTATTTCAATACAGGCACACTTCCCCCATATCTTCATAACCTTTCTTTCCCACTTCTGGTGGCTGGTGGGTTAGAGGGAAATTTAGCCCTTAGAAAGTAGGTTGAACAAAATATACTACACAGAAGAGTACTGAGGCTCAGGGATAAAGAACAAAACATGAACAGAGGTCTATCTGTGCCTGATTCAGCAGCAGGATTTGGAAGGAGGGAAGAGAGAAAGGACACAGGAGGGGACACTGGGCTGGAGGCTAGGGAGGGGCTGTGGCACCCTCGCTCCTGCCAGGAGCCCTCTGTGATGAGGAGGCCACAGCTGTGTGATGTGGCCTGAGCCCTTCTGACAAGTCACATGCTGTACACAACAGCTCAGTAGTCTGAGAGCAGCACTGAGATTCAGGAGATGGAGACTTTTCTCACTCTGATGAATAAATAGCATTACTGACTCATGGATGAGCCCCAGATCCATGGACACAGCAATGGACATGAGCATTGCAACTATGAGTGGAGAGGGGATCTTTTTCCTAATACTCCTCTTCCTGAAGGAATACCCAGTGTCATCAGCACCTGAGAGTGAAGGGACATCCTAAAGGTGAGGAGAGCCTTAGTTCACACACAATGGAGCAGCAGTCTGTTGTTCATGACTGTTACTCTCACATTTCCTAGGAAAACAGGTCTAGGGACAATTTTAGTATTTCTTTTAAAAACATTAACAGAAGAATATATTCTTTTAATTTCTGGTATGAGATACGGGGCTCCTTCAAATTGTCCACAGCAGATAAGTATGACTTGCCTCGTGTTCAAGCCGGGGCATGATTTTGCCAGCACCTTATATTTTCTGTTCCTGTGACTTTTGGAATTCTGGGGACATATCCCCTACAACCTTTTTTTCTCTCATATCAAGTGTTAGGGGATAGAATGGGTGAAAGAAAAAGGATGAAGAAGGGCGGAAGAAAGAAAAGCCTACAAACCAGCTAATATCTAGCTAGACAGGAGAGAGGAAATCTCCAGAAAGAATCTGCAGAGGCTGATAGGCAGGGCAGAGGTGAGAGTGCCCTGATGTGTCTACCTAAAGCTCTCAAAGAATCTGTACAAAGATGCAGAGAGCCTACTAAGGACTACTGTGCCTACATAAACAGACTACACTTCTGAGTTGGTGGGGACACAGGACAAGCTCAGAGAAAGATCATCTGTCCTTTGTTCAAGCCCTTGTTTTCTTTGGGTTGAGCTGATATGAAACAGAAGATGAGACCAAGGGCCTCAGATCAGGGCTTGAGTCTCCTCAGGTCTGAGGAAGCAGATATCACCTGACAGCACAGAGGCAGCTAAAGAGCTCAGCCTTGGGTCGGATCCTGTCTGAGGAACACAGATAGAGGACATGAGGTAGCTGTGGCATAGACAGTGCCTTATTCTGTTTTGCCAACAAGGTGACAAGGAAATGTGTTTATGCACAGTGTGAATGAGTCAAGGATGAATGAGAGAACACTTCCTGGAAAATGCAGGTTTCACATTATCCATGACCACAGAGAGCAGAAAGCTTGTCTACCAGAGAGAGGGAGAAGGGTCCCAAGCTCATTTGTATTGTTTCTAACTGGCAGGATGTGAAGAGAGGGAAGAAGAAGACCAAGATGAAAACTGCTACTGGAAAAGGTAGGCTTCTGCTTTCCTGTGGAGAGAAATTCTCTCTGGCCTATCTTTTAGTGAAGGTGACATGATATTCAGGAAAGAAGAGGGGGCTTCTGGAATGGAAATTAGAATTATGGAATCCCCAGGTTTTTTGAAGGAAAGGAGAGTGGTTGGCTTGGTTGGGCACTCCATATGAGAGTGTAGTTAAGGCACTGGAGTGATGCTGTGCCCGGGTATGGGGGACTTTCAGGTCCTCCTGACAGCAGGTAGCTTCAATTCTCCCAGCTGCATTTCTCTTTCAGATAACTGACCCTGTGGCCATTACAATGTTGTAAGTGGAATTTCACAGGTTGAGGGAGGAGCAAGGAAAGTGTAAATGGAGACGTGGGCTCCCTCCATACCCCCTGCTCACTCTCAGTGTTCTGTCCTTGGAATATAGTGGTTGACCATTAGAGTTCTAGCATGGGTAGTCATAAGACAGATTCCTCAGTCCTGTGTGTTCTCATTCCTTGTCTGATCCTACATAACTATCTCCAGGTTATAGAGATGGAGGAGAAAATATGGAAGAGGCCAAGACTCCATCACAACCTATGAAAAAGTAAAAAAAAAAAAATCTTCATCTCATTAAATATTGCATACCAGAATATGAGCTCAGAGTCTGGGGATCTTCATACTAAAGATGCTATGCAGTGAGGGATTTGAAGACAGCCCTGTTGTATGTGACACTAAGGGACATGTGATATGGAGGCAATGGAGGGACTGTAAGAGCACAAGTGCCATATTTACACAGACTTAGAGGCCTCATGACCCTCTGTGTGGGGCTGATGCTTCTGCCTCCTGTCTTTTGCAGTGTCACCAAGCAACTTGTCGAGGACTCCACACCACAACCATTTTGGAACCCTAGTCAGAAACTGGATCACCTCTCTCTCTCAGCTGTTGTCTTACCTCAAGGTCCTGGAGGACTTTATACAGCAGAAATTTAGTCAACTTTTCTGGGTAATATCCTCTATTTTCTCTGAATCAGCTGTGGTTACTGCCCATGTCCTCAGAAGTCCGTCCTTGGGAAAACAAAAATCTGTGAGGTTTACTGATACCTTTGGCCCTGCCCAAGCTCTATCCCAGGCTAAAGGACCTCCACAGCATTCCAGGTACCAGCCATTACCTCACCAACCTGTGAAACCAAACTTGGTAGCTGTGAAACCAGTCCAAGAAAAGAAAATCCTCCCACGCTCTACCCCAAAACAAATACCTCCTTGTTTGAAATGCAGGAACTGTGCAGTGCCATGTCCTGAGAGAAGGATGCAGGCATCCCTACCAACTGAAAGCCTGCCCCAGAAACAGGGAATGCATTCGAAAAATACCAAAGGTTATAATGACCAAAACACCAAATTCAGATGGAAAGCACACTAGGAACTTGCCCAAGGGCAGCCTGGACACTAAAGCTATCAGGCCTGCCTCCATTCTTCCGGAGCACTGTCGGATGCTCTAGCACCATAAGGAGCCCAGGCAACTACTGTGAGAGAACAGCAAGGAACCCCTGTCAGATTCCTCCCATCCAAGAAACTGAGCCAGCTTCAGGGACAAAGCCATGATCATTATTCCAAGAGCAGGCCTCAACTCTCCCAGCCTGCTCAGCCCTCTATCCTCAACTCCAAAAGCTGCAAATGTAACAAAATGATGGGGTCTGTGCACACGGGGATGCCCTTAAAGAAGGGTTTGAATCTCCCTTGATCTGAAGAAGCAGATATCACAGGGCAGCCCAAAGGCAGCTACAGAGCTCAGCCTTGGGAAGGGATCCTGTCTGAGGAACACTGACTGAGGACATCCATGGTAACAGTGGCATAGACAGTGCCTTATTCTGTTTTGCCAACAAGGTGACAAGGAAATGTGTTTATGTACAGTGTGAATGAGTCAAGGATGCATGAGAGAACACTTCCTGGAAAATGCAGGTTCCGTGTTATCCATGACCACAGAGAGCAGGAAGCTTGTCTACCAGAGAGAGGAAGAAGGGTTGCCTCCTTGTTTCAAGAGTCAGACCTGTGCACTGCCGTGTCCTACCAATGAGAGAAGGATACAGGCACCCTACCAATTGAAAGTCTGTCCTGGAAATGGACTGTATGCGAAAAATACCAAAGGTTATGACCAAAAACATCAAAATCTCATTAGCAAGCACACAGGGAACTTGCCCAGGAGTATCCTGCTTACTAAAGCTATCAGGCCAGCCTCCATCCATCCTGAGCACTGTCATATGCTCCAGCACAATAAGGAGCCACAGAAAAAACACAAGGCCACTACTGTTAAAAAAAAAAAAAAACAAGGAACTCCTGTCAGATTCCCACCACCCAGGAAACTGACCCAGCTTCAGGGACATTTCCCTGCAAACAGTGATCACTACTGCAAAAGCAAGCCTCAACTCTACCAGCCTGCCCAGTCTCCATCCTAAACTCCAAAAGCTGCAAATGTAGAGAAATGATGGGGTCTGTACCCACAGAGTACCCTTAAAGAAGGAAATAGCTATGTCAAATGTAGGTAACACCATCAAGGAGGGCCTTGGTATTGGGGCAAAAAAGGTGGCTCACCTTTTATGCAGCACCTCTGGGAAGAGGCTGAACCCAGGAATCCAGCACTGAGGACAGACAAACTGTCTGACATGAACCCTGCTGAGCATCATTCCCTGGTTGACTAAGAAATTAGCATCAAACATCACAGAGCTTCCAGTGAAATGTAAAACAAGATCATATCTGCAAATGCTTGAAGCAAGGGATCTCACCCCACCTGGGGTTCCAGTCTCAAACCTCCCCCAGGTTGTATATCCCTCCTCACCCATCTGTGATTCCAAGGCTGAACACTATTCCTATGCTGCCACAGTCCTGGAAAATTTGCATCACCAAGATCCAGGAGGGACATTGGTACAAAGTGCATCAGCTGCTAGGATGGAAAGTGCTGTGTTTATAGACTTACTTCCAGAGGTTCAGGAAATTCAAAGAACCCCTCCACATGCTGCAGCCATGGGGCCTCAAAGGCCCATCCAGATCCATTGCAGAGATATATGAATGTTCAGCAACCTGCTTTCTACTTCCAGGTAGCAAATACCAGCAGAAAAGGACTATCCTAGGCCCTTGAAAAGGCAGCCTGCAACCACATGCCAGTGCCCAAATGGGCACCACAGAAGAACTTTCAGGAAGTGGACTCAGGACATCACCCCAGGAGTGTGACAATGATAGGCCCTAGAGAAAGGGTCTCAACTTCAGTAGCCAAACAAATTAATACTGTTGAGGTGAAAGAAGAGCCACCTCATGCTTGGAGAGTGGGACTGGGATCCAATGAGATTCACAATGGCCAGGACATCAATATCAGTCCCAGGGTCTTTGGGTCTTTTGGGGCCAACAGAAGCCCAGGCCATCTCCAAACACCTATGCCACAACACTCACAGGACTCAACTCCAAAAACATAAGGGTAGAGTAAAATTATTTTCAGTGCAAGCAAGCAGCCAGTGACCTGGTCTGTGAACACCATCCCGATAGCCCCAGAAGAGTACACGCTGCTAAGGTCAGCTTGTCTTCACAGCACACTCTGCCCAGCTTCCAGACTAGATGCCAAAACCCCAAGACTTCCCAGGGCTTATGTAATGTCTTCACGAAGAGACATGAAAGGGATGATACTCAAGAGAACAGAGTTCCAAAGAATAAGATCTAAGTGAAGTATCTCAAGGGGTTCCATCCCCATGAAGAGAGGTGGTGCATTATAAGATCTAGAGCTAAGGGCCAGGGAGAAAGGTTTGGGAGAGTAAGACCTTCTATCTCAAGCTTCACACAGCTCAAGGATACAGCCAAGCCTTGGATACCAGAAAAAGGAGAGACTACTTCCAAAAGCTCTTGGAAGAACATCCCAAGGAATGCTTTACAGGATGGAAACCTCAGCACAAAATACAATGGGAAAAGAGTTTCTTTAAAGAATGATCACCCCCCCACCCAATAAATGTGCAGACACAGAAAGTCTTAACAAAGAAAACTGTCATCTAAATTATGACAGTTTCTAATGTTCTGTTCCAGATGTCAGAGAACACTGAAGGAGACCCATCAAAGATAGAAGAGTGTAAAGTGGAATCACTCACATCCCAGCAGGGTGACTCATCTCACTTTTCTGAGGGTCTGTGTGACACAAACCATAGCAGAGCAGCAAGAAGAAGGAGCTGTGATCATGCCAGCCCCAAGATGCACAACTATCCCTTCACATATAAAGGAACTGGAGACAAACTGCAGTCAGGGATGAAAGCCCAGAGAGCCTATGACCAACGTTTGAACTAAGAGAAGAGAGGGATGTGTTTGACCAGCTCCCCATCCCAAGGGGAAAGAACTTCCATGTGGGTACAGAGGAATTGGAGACAAGGAGCCAGATCTTGTAGACCCAAGAGCCTGTGACCCAGGTAAAATTAAAACAAAGATTGTAATGGGCAACTTTCCACATATGAGACCCAAGAGGTACAAGCATTCATTTAGATACAGAGAAATTGGCAACAAACAGCAGCCAGCTGTTGACCATAAAGCTTTGACCCACATCAAAGTACAACAAAAGGAATAGGCTGTGGCTGCTTTCTGAGTCCCAAAGAGAATCATCCTGTCAAGCACAGGGGATCTGACTGCTCCTGGCCTTCAGCTGCTGCCCAGCAAGCCTCTGATCCCAGGTAGACCCTACCAGAATAGGTCAAGGAGCAAGTAGCTCAGACCATCCTTGCATTCTCACACCAGGACTTTCTAGAAGATGTTCCATCTGGCCAGCCATATTTTCCCCATGCCTCCTGGTAATAAACTTGGTTTTTTTTTTTTCTCCTACAAAGAAACTTTTCTTTCTGGAGCTCTTCCTTCCCTGCTCATGGCTCCTTCCCAGATAGGAGCTGCTTCCTGGTTTATGCTCCTGCCTGTCAGCACAGTGGTTTCTTTCCTACAGTGATGGAGCAGGGGAAGGTCAGCATTGTTTCTGCCTCAGTGTGATTTGTGGAGAGACATGGCATGTGGGAAGGCATGATCACTAGCCACTGTGCAGTTAGTATTAATCTTTCTGTCCTGACAGAGACAACAAAAGACTACATGTTTTTCAGCCATGGGAAGACCTTACATACGTCTGTGGCCCCATGCCTTCCTTTCAACATCCCACCTTGATGTTTTTGTCACTGTACAGAATGGTGTGCAGAGACAATAATCACAAGCTGTCACTCCCAGTTCAAAGACAGGAGAATCTCTACCTGCATTTCTAGAAGAGACATAGAGATCACCTATCCCAGGAGCCCCTACTCACCTTGATGTGGGCTGAGCCCCATCATCATTTATCTCAGCCTGGGTGATAGGGCACTGACTGTCCACAGCCTGCCTTCCTCTCTGACTAGAGCAGGGCCCAGAATAGAACCTGCAGAGTGTGACCGTGGGTGGTTACTGAGGGCCTTGTCACCGAGGCCTGCACAGTAACAGAGCAAAGCCTGCAGAGAAACTCAGACATCCCATTGAGTTCACTCAGTTCCCTCCCTGGAGACCTGGATCCATACTGCCTGTGCCGTCACCTTGCTGATATGTGGACATGCAGCCTGTGTGATGCAGCACCAGTGCCACTCCGGTGTGCACAATGTCTGTCAGCTTGTAGATTGTTTCCTGGTAGACGGTTTCTTTGTGGATAATTTAGAAACCTACATTCCTACTTTATGATGCTACTTTATGACAGAGATCAAAGTCGCTCAGCATCCATTGTCTAAGTTCAGCCTCGCCTCTTTCCCCGTAATATTCTTTCAGTTCTGCATCCCTCCTGCCAAGCCCCAAGTGAAACAATCCATTCTTCATCTCCCACTGCTTCAACAGATCTAAACCCCACTACTTCTTTTGTATTTTCTTCATATATTTATTTATAGTGTAAAATGAAGAATATACACCAAAATGTGTATGTTATGCCAACTCATTAGTATAAAACAAACAAATGTACAAACACCCAGAGTAACAATTCATGGTTCTGTCAGATCCTCAAATCACATGTGCTCCTCTGTCTTCAACCCCTCCCTCCTACAAAGAAAGCCACCTTCCTTTAGGAAGCTCCTCTGCACACTTCAGTAGAATCTTGGAACCCTGAGTTTGTGCTGCTCATCTCAGCAGCCTGGCTCACTCATACTGTGTCTCCTCTCTGTCTGGCATCTTCCATTTAACACTGTGGCACAGGATGATGCAGCCTTGCTCAGGAGAGCCACATCTGAATCATTCATATTAAGTACTTTCACATTATTTTAATGTACCCACATTTCCCTGTTCATTCCAAAATTGATAGATGTTCACATTCCCTTGCTTAATTGCTGTGACTGCCTTGATCCTGCTTCCTCCATGCATGACACTATTATAACTTGTACATTTCTTGGTCTCCAGCTCAGGTGGACAGAGGTTCCACTGGTAAGTGGGCTGGTTTATTTTGTGGCATTTTGAGGCCTCTTTTCCCAAGCTCAATCACTTCAGTAACTGTAGTGTTAGCCAAGGGGTCGGGGACTTCAGTGTGTCTGGCGCCTGTTTATATTTCTGTTTGATTACATGCAGCCGAGCCATTTTCCCACTCTTAACAGACTTTCTTTTCTATGATTTATAGGAACATTTAATTTGGATGCGATTCCTTTATTGGTTGTATATCTTGACAGGAAATTATTCTATGCAGAGTACTTTCTCCTGGAAATTGAGTTACACATGGCTGGGAGCCGCCATGTAAGTGCTGAGATTTGAACTCTGGTCTTGTCCAAGGCAGCCAGTGCTTTTAAATACAGAACATCTCCAGTCCCATAGGTTCAAATATTGTATTTAGTTCATCCTTCAAAATAATTTTATTTTGCCCCATTATTTTTGTATATCTTTCAAAATTCAGGGGAAAATCCTTAAAATTTATCATTATATTTAATCTTAAACTTGCATGTTGAATTCTCATTTTAATTAAATTATAGTATATTAATTACAATACCATTACCCTTATTAAACTGATTTTTAAACTTTGAAGATGATATTACTGTTTTAAGTTTAGGAATATTACATGTCTGTTTTCATAATTTTGTAAAACTTTGCCGTCAAGACTTTCCTACTTATATTACATACTTTTCTAAATGCAAGTCATGTTTTAAAATAATAATGATTAGACTACTATAATTTTGTGATTTTTATTTGCTTTGTTCCCCTTAAGATAAAAATATGAAGTTGTGTGTGTAGTGGGAAGATTTTGGGGAAAGCTGGAGGAAGGAAACAATATAGACAAAATATACTGTAAGAAATGCAAACAAAGCACAATGCTTGGGAAAATAAAAAAGTGACATAACATACCCTGTTCAAATAAAGATAACTAAGATTCTTTTTATATATAGAAATATACTTTTTTGCTCCACATTGAATGGCTAACCAGCTACTGTGCTCAATTCTCAGAGCTTTCCTCTCTGTTCATTTTCTAACAGACTCCTCTGTTAAATGGCATGTGCTATCCACCCCACTTCGCACTGAAACTCCAGTCACTCCACTGATACAGGCTTTGGGACATACTTAGGTTACTAAGAGCATGGATACCCTTGTACATAAAAACAGAGAACGTCTGTGTGCTCTATCACCCATGTATAGTGTATGTGTGTATTGTTGTGGTATGTGTGTTTGTGTATGTGTGTTGTGTGTGTGTGAGTGCACACCTTCCTCTTTGTTTCCTTGGTGGGTGGGTGTACCAATTCAAGAAACCCATCTCCAAACCAGGAAGAGAGTCCTCACTACAAACAAATTATGTTTGCAACAGCTTCCTAATTGAACTTGACCTTGGAGGTGGGCTAGAGTATAAATCCAGAGAAGACTAGGGGAGGGGACCTCCGTTAGTATGTGGCAGTAAGTATGCGGAAGACATCAGCATCACTGCATAAGAACATTTCTGGTACAACTTTGCAGGGAGGAACACCTGACCCTCTGCAGGTAACCCAAACCTATGCCCTGTAAGTGAGACCTATGCACTCACTGATTCCCAGAGTGGATCCTTTCAGAGTTTGTCAATGGGACCTTAACAAGAAGGGTAGAGGTTAAGGCTCCCCTTGGGAAGAAATTCTACTGACACCTAAGCTGATAAGATTTTACTTGCTTTCTTATATCAGGGTAGGAGGTCTTCAGCAAGATCTGAATCTAACAGAATATGTGGGTAAATGACAGGAGGTAGAATGACCAGCAGGACCTGATAGCTTTCCCTGTACCTCAGCTTACACTGGGGTCAGAGGGTTGTCTAACCATTTCTGGCACCTGGAGCTGTATATGCCACAGTAGAAGAGATGCTGTCTAGGTAGGACTGATATCTAGAAATCTATATTGTGAGTGTCCCCAATATCCTTCACCAACAATATCTATACGGTGTTAACAGGGAGGTCCATGTTCACTAAATACATAGGACTCTAGGTTATAGGTCATGTTGTATACCACATCAAACTGCACTTGCTAATACGGTTCTATGATCAGACCCTGCTGGAGAGCCCCTCCCTGCCACACATATATCCGGCCTCACCACATCACACACTATGCCAGTATCACCCTTGAACTTCTCTCCAGAGGTGACTTGATGGCCAGGCCAAATTCACACAGATAGATGCTGCTGTGTAGAATGCTGTTCTCATCGCTTGGTGAACTGCACCCACTCTCTGTGTTAGGAAGTGCTGAGACTGTTCCTTCTGTAGACAGCCAGACTTCTCACTGTGGCTCCCCAGATCTCCCTCAGCAGCACATTCTAGCACCGCCAAGATATGTTTTATAGTTTTGATGGTGTGAAACAGTTTCATTATACTTGGATGGTCCAGAAACTTATTAAGTCAGTTTCAGTCAGGTTGACTGAGTCATTTTTCTCACCCCTTTGCTGGAATTGGAAAGTCTCCTGTACTTTTAGTTGAGGTAGCAGAGCTCTAAGAAGCTGCCTTTGTCAATGGTCCTGAAGAGGAGGTGATCTGAAAGGGTCATGCTTTTGGAGGACCTGGCATCCCGGTTAGCTTCCTCCTTGCCTGCTCTCTTCACTTCCCTGAATGTTGCTTGAAAATTTCCATCCTAACACCAGCTGTCAAAACACTGAGATGAAAACCATGATATTACACACAGAATAAGCAGGTCTGGGAGGAACATTTGCTACTCTCAGTTCTTACATGGAAAAGTGAGAGAAGGGCAAAATGGTCCCACCAGGTGCTTCAGGGTCATAGAAAAATAACAGCACACAAAGCCCCAAAGAAGTCCTGACAAAAAAACACTGAAGGTGAGAGCTGAACCTAACCAAACAGACCATAACATACAATGAATAAAACAAAACCCAAAACATAACAAAACAAATAGAACAAACATAAAACATGGTCCTTGGAATGGACAGAGGAAACAGAGGAAGCATTCCTAAAACTAACCAAATGAGAATGTACAGAGTAAAACTGGAGACACAGGAAGGAAACGCTGTAGCAGATACAGCCAGGCTCTAAGAACTATTAGAAAGATCTAAGAATCCATGGAATATGTATAGGAAACCTATACAGACATCCATCATGAACCAGAAAGAAATGGGCAAATTTTCAAATATATATAAAATGCCTGAATAGTTCAGTAACAGCCAACAAAGTTTAAAGATTAATTTAAAAACAAATAAACAAAATGCCCGAGACCAGAAATATTCTTAGATGAAATCTCCCAGACTTTTAAAGAACACCAATGTTCCTAAAAGAATTCCATAAAACGGAAGTGAAGGGACACTTCCACAATGCCACTGTTACCTGTAAACAAAACCAGACAAAGAAAAGAGCTGCTTTAGAGGGTAGATCTGCTTACCACCAGAGCAGATGACCAAAGTTTTGTTTCTCAAGCCCACATTGTGGAACTAGAGAACTGGCCCAACAATTTGTCCTCTGACTTTCACATGTGTGCAGACACACACATACAACTAAAACTACAGTAAACCAAATACTAAGTCAACATTTCCATGTAAAAACTGCAAAAACCTCAATGAGAGTGCATGATAATTCACACTAGTTCAACACCACATTTAAAAACTCATGTTCATGATCAAGATCAGTTCACTCACGAATAGAAGGTGAGTTTGAAATACACAGATGCATAAATAAAAGCATGTGAAGTGTATACAAGACAAAAGACACCTAACCTTAACAGTGACATTTTGTCATTTTCCAGAAAATAGGTAGAACTAAGGATAATGCTACATGTGAAAGCCAAGTCTCTAGAGACAGAGGTGGTGTGTTTTCTCTCCTACACAGAATCTGCACACTTGGTGGAGCCTGGACATAAAAGGGGGACATGAAAGATGGCAGGGCTCTCCTTCTCTGGGATGATACACATGACATGTGCTGGGCAGGGGCCTGTGTGTCTCAGTCATCATATACTGCCCAGTGAGTGCTACAGAGGGTTCTGGGAGGTTCAGAATCCAGACTCCTGCAGCCCAGAGGCCTCCATTTGCCAGGCAGTGGGAAGATGGGTCAGCGCCTACAACCCAACCAAAGTTATTCAGACAAGATGTAAAGGGAGGACGATGGACCCAACTCACTAGCAAGACTGAAGTGGATGCTCATCTTCTCTCCTCTCAGGGGAAGCTCCTTTCTCCCCATCTCCCTGTGAGGTTGCTCCCTCTCCACCCAGGTTCACAGAATGTAAAGGACACTGTCACATGGTCCTCAGGACAATCAAACTCTGTTCCTCCATTGAGAAACATCCCCAGTGCCTGGAATCAATCTCATAACAGAGGTCCCAGTCTCCTCTTTTTCAAACACTGTTGTGGGGACAATCTCCTTGTTGCAGCTCAGTACTTGAGTGGAGTAAAGCTGTAATTACAGAAGACTTCTCAGGGCCTGCCCTAGCCTCCTCATACCCCAGCACCCCTAGACTTCTCCTGAATCTTCTTCTTTCCTTTTACTGCCTTACTTGCATCCTTCTTGTGTCAGTACCATGTCTCAACCTCATTGCATTCTTTCTCTAGTGTCACTATGTCTCTTATCGCCACCTACTGCTCGAAAGCGGGTAGTGCATGATGAATAATTTAAAGAAAATCTCAAAGGGAACAACAAATCCAAAAACCAAAAAACTTAGCAGCACAAAGCTGGCCAGAAAGCCTCAACACCAGGGTTATTGAATATAGCAGTCACATTGTCCTCTGACAATAGTGCTGGGTCAGTGCCACACACACACACACACACACACACACACACACAGCATAATTCAAGATCACAAGATGCAATGACAGTTACCAGAGGAACATTCTCGTTGGATTTATCTGGTACTCCCTTCAGACTGACAAACCTTTCTGTGTGACCCTTGGGCATCAGCACAAAGTAGAGTTAATGTGTATGCACTATCAAAGGCAGCAGGAGCTGTCACTATGACCCCAAGATTTTCTTATACCTGCTTATAATCCTGGGGTCACACAAGAAGTCCACCTCTGTTTTCAGTACATAAGGCCCCCAGTTTTAGGAATACAGCAAGGTCCATATAGAGAATTCTTTCCAAGACAAAGTGGAGACTATTGACTCAGACAAAAGATTCTCTAACAGTCTTGGCTTATAGCCAGGGTCTCTGAGTATGGGATCTCCAGACCATCACAGCTTCAGAGTGACTTCTGTCAGAGCAGAGATTAGGCCACATATGTGTGTCTGTGTTGGGAAAGGGGACAATTAATAGAAGTCCTGAATCTTCCTATCTTTCCCTTTAATTGAGGGTTGGGTGGACTATGCAGTCTTTTCAACTGCAGAAGCCTGCATTGGATCAGGAGAGATGGAGCTGGAAGCAGTACCACCCCATCCTGGGAGCAGGATGTTGTGTACACTAAAGTATTGCAACATGTAACAGAAGAGCCTCCTGCTGCCATGGCAAGCAGATCTCTGGAGACTCTGATACTGCCAAAACTGAATGCTTGTTTGGAATCTACAGCCACATTTTTAGACCAGGAAGTCAGGTATGAGATGAGTCTGCTACAGGAAACTAAATACAGACCTGAAATTTAAGAGATTCAGGGGAAGTCCTTCTTCTGCTAAGTATGCTTGTAGATCTTCTACAGCTGCAGGCACCATGATTTCATTTAGAACTTACAAACACCAATACTTTAGGGATGAAAACTACTCATACAGAACACTGTACCAAGAAACTTTTATGTGTCAGCCACTTAGGATGATGCAAAGTGTTACATCAGAGGATGTTTGTTGCGCTAGGTCAAAGATGAAAGGGTCCAAAAAGCCCAAAACTAGGCATGGCCCAGTCAAAGAAAAGAAGACAACTTGCCCTCTAAAACTGTCTGTGCAAATGTATCATGCCTGTTTGTATTTCAATATTTCATCCATGTTTCCCCATTTTCCAAAACAGTCTCTAGCTTAATCCTGGGGGGTAGTAGTTTTTGTCATGATGAATTCATAAATTTCAGATTAGCATCTTAATTTAAATGCAGAGATTTAAGATTTTCAATTAAGATTCCTGATATATATATATATATCAGGAATATATATATATATTGTGAAGGTACAAAAACAAAACCCACAAACAACAAAACTTGTGTGTTTCTCCAGATTTTGTTTCTCACACATTACATTTGATAATATTTTTCCAATGTGGGAATCCTCAACTAAACTAATTGTGTCATGTTTGCTCATTATAAATGTTTTTATGTAATTGACTTTGGGTGTTAGATCTGTGGCCATGCCATTTTATTTTTTTAATTTTAATATATTGCACATTTGATTTAAGATGTATGTGATTTTAGGATTCTTTTTAACGCTGGATGCCTCCTTTTTTCTTTTTTTATTGGATATTTTCTTTATTTACATTTAAAATGTTTCCCCTTTCTAGGTCTCCCCTTTGGAAGCCCCCATCCCATCTCCCCTCCTCCTGCCTCTATGAGGGTGCTCCCCCACCCACCCACCCACTCATTTCTGTCTTCCCATCCTGGCATTCCCCTACACTAGGGCATCAAACACCCTCAGGCCCAAGGGCCTTTCCTCCCACTGATGATAACAAGGCTATCCTCTGCCACAGATGCGGCCGGAGCCATGGGACCCTCCATGTGTACTCTTTGGTTGGTGGTCCAGTCCCTGGGAGCTCCGGGGGTCTAGCTGGTTGACACTTTGCTCCCTCCATGGGGCTGCAAACCCCCTCCACTCCTTCAGTCCCTTCTCCAATTCCTCCACCGGGGACCCCATGGCCAGTCCAATGGTTGGCTGCAAGCTTCTGCTTCTGTATTTGTCAGGCTCTGGCAGAGATTCTGAGGAGACAGCCATATCAGGCTTCTGTCAGCAAGCACTTCCCAACATTCACAATAGCATCTGGGTTTGGTGACTGTATATGGGATGCCTAATATTCACTTATCAGTGAGTGCATATCGTGTGTGTTCTTTTGTGACAGAGTTACCTCACTCAGGATGGTATTTTCAAGTGTGGATGCCTCTTTTTAAAAAGAGGTTTTTCAAAGAAATAATAATTTTAAAACCCATGCAACTCTCTTACAATTTTACAATGACATTTTAAAGTTTCCAGAAAGTTTTTAAAGTACTTGAATTGTATCTTAAGGTTTCTATTGCTGTGGTAAAACACTATGACCAAAATCAACTTGAGAAAGAGAGGAAAGGATACTTCATATTATACTTTCAGTAATAGTCACTGAAAAGTCAGGACAGAAACTCAAGAAGAGTGGGAACCTGGAGGCAGGAGCTGATGCCGAGTCAGTGATCACTGACTTGCTCTTAATGGATTCCTCCTCCTGCTTCCTTTTTTTCTGTAGCACTCACAACTATTGATGCAGGGGAGGAACTACCAACAGAGAGCTGTCCACCTTGCACATAAAGCAGCAGGCTTGTCTACAGACCAATCTGCTGAGGAAATTTTCTCAATTAAGCTTTTTCTTCCCAAATGATTCTATTCTGTGTCAGGTGGAAGTAAAACTAGCAGGGACAGGTAGTAATGTACTCTTCTGCTTCAAAGTTTAACATATTTTGGCTGTGTTTCTAGTGTTAGATAACTGGGACACAAAATAAATGTTTTATTGTGTTTCACTAAAAATTAAAAGTAACTATTCACTAATTGTGCATGATGCATAAGTTTAATCCCAATACCGAGGACGCAGAGGCAAGTGAGTCTCTGTAAGCTCCAGGTCAGCCTGCTCTACATAATCTGTCCTACGACAGCCAGAGCTACATAGAGACACTACTTCAAAAAAGATAGCTATTTTCTATCTCACTTCTTGGGTAGAGCAGATGCCTTCTGTATTCAAAACCACAATTACAAAGTTAAATCTAACTGTGATGGCTATTTCCAGTTGTCAACTTGACTATATCTGGAATGAACTGCAATCCAGAAATGGAGGTTCTCACCTGTGATCCCAATCTTGAGGCATAGTAGTGATGAAAAGTTTAGCCCCAGGCAAGGTGGTACACACCCTTAATTCCAGGAGACAGGGACAAGCAGCTCTCTGAGTTCAAGGCCATCCTGGGACATAGCAAATTCCAAGTAAAGAATAGCTTAGGTCCAGGCATGATAGTGTACAGCTTTAATCTGGGTCATCCCTTCTGCTGGAGGCCTACATAAGGACACTGGAAGAAGATGACTCACTCTTTTTCACCTGCTTGCCAGCACATCTGTTGGAACCTACTTCTTCAGGATTCCAGCTTATACAGAAGACCAGCTGAAACAACCAGCCTTGTGGGACTGAGCAGCTACTAGATTCCAGGACTTCCCATTCACAGCTGCCCATTGTTGGGTTAATTGGACCACAGACTGTAACTCATTCCAATAAATTCCCTTAAACTATGGAAACAATATGTTGAGGCCCACTCCTTTTAACATAACTGTAATCATTTTGTATTTGGTCTCCATTTTGCTCATAAAGTGAAATTAAGTTCAGATTCTCAGACTCCACTTCCCAGAAGTAATTATCCATAGCTGACACTAAAAAATGTTACTGATAAGCCAAAAAGTTATGGTTGAATCACTTGTATCCTGTTATACCAATGTTCTGAAATTCCCCTGTTCACTACCTGTCCACCACCCTTCTTACCTCACTCAGGACTCACTCAAGTTTAGGTGATAATATTTTGTCTAGTTAGACCAAAATGTTGTAACACTTCTCTACTTGCCTTTGAACTTTTAAATCTCGTATTTCATATAAAAGGCCTCCTCTGAGGACAGACTGGTGCCACAGTTGAATTTTTCTTTCTTATGGACATGGACATCCAGTATTATGGTGTACATTCAATGAACTATTCTTGCTTAACTGAGATTTGTGTATGCATGGCTTGTGTGGTGACTCCCAGACCCCAACAAATACATAGAGAATTCTGTTCCCTTAATAGAGAGTTCCATAAGTTCTCTAACTCAAGAGAACCCTGACTAATACAATATAACCTTAAAGAGGGTTTTTATCCAATTAGAAATCAAATGGCTACCCCATAACATTCTTGTTGTGTCTAGGCATATCTTTCTAGGTTAATCATAATTGTAGCTTTCATGGTTCATAGATGGATAAGATTGTTAATGACTTTTCTACCCCATAAAACTGCAAATTCCAGTTCTATGAAAGCTAACCAGCAAGGAATCAAGTTTCCTGAGCAATACTCATTTGATTTCTCCATATCCTGTGACAAAAGTATGTCATTTCTTTGACAATGTGTTTGTTTGTTTGCTTGCTTGCTTGCTTGCTTGCTTGTTTTATGTACAATGGTGTTTTGCCTACATGTTTGCTGGTTGTACCCTTTGCATGTCTAGTAAACTCAGAGGCCAGAAGAAGCCAATCAATTCTCTGGATCTGGATTTACAAATGAGTGCTAGTATCAAACCTGGGTACTCTGGGAAGATATCCAGTGGTCATAAATTGATGAGCTAACTCCTCAACACAAGCATTAGGGTTTTAGCAACAAAGTCTTGTCAGAAACCAAGACCAATGGCAATAGCCTTATCATTAAAATGTCTGTATTGTTTGTGGAATCTCTGTGATGACTTGACCAACAGCTCAGAGGAAGGTATCCCAAGCTACCATGAGGCTTTTTATCTGGAACCTATGGCTTCTTAGAGAAGTATTATGCTCTGTGTACAGTAATGGCAATTAACTCATATACACATTTAACTACTATATATAAAGCTTATAAAATACTAAGATTTTACAAGCTGTTTCCAAACATCCTTAGTGCTATCTTTCCCTCCACTTCCTCTGCCCTGCTTTCCCATCCCTTTCCTTAGTGTGGTGTTTTAAATAAGAATGGCCACCATAGGCTCATATATTTGAATGCTTTGTCACTATGGAGTATAACTATTTGAAAGGAATAAAATGTGTGGCCTTGTTAGAGCACATGTGTCACTGGGAGTGGACTTTGAGGTTTCAAAAGTCCATTTTCTCTCTCTCTCTCTCTCTCTCTCTCTCTCTCTCTCTCTCTCTCTTTCTTTCTCTCCTGCCTATACATCAGGTTGTAGAACTCTGAACTACTCCTCCAGCTCCATGTGTGCCTACGTGCCGCTGTGATGACAATAGACTAACCTTTGAAATGGTAAGCAAACCCCCAATTAAATGCCTTCTTCTATAAGAGTTTTCTTGGTCATGGTGTCTCTTCACAGCAAAAGAACAGTGACTAAGACACCGTTAAACCCCTTAGCCCAATCATGAAAATAGTAATGGTTTACATCTGCTCTCGAGATTCCACCTAAAGCCTTATAAGCATGATGAATTGTGATTTCGTTAACTTGTTTTTTGTACCCTCTACACAGAAGTCTCACTTAGAGTTAGAAGAACCCTATAATGCCTCCATCCAATTTTCTTATTCTATTTTTCCAGATTGAATTACAAGAAATCTTGTGATGGCTGCTAATATAATTTATGGTATCTCAATGTACAGTTATAAGCATTGCTTGTTTAAATCAATACCTTTACCCCAAAACCAAGTGTTGCCAAGAACATCAAATCCTTAGTTCTGGTCTTTCCAACAGAAACATGTTTTGAAGTATGGTTGAGATAGCAAGATAGCTCAGGAAGAAATGGTACTTGCTATGTGTGCTGGGTATGTTTATGTCAACTTGGTACAAGCCTATCAATTGAGAATATACCTCTACCAGATGACCCTGTGGGCAAGCTTGTGCTGCATTTTCTTGACTGAGGAGGATAGCCTAGCTCACTGTGGTTAGGCTGGTGGTCCTAGGTCCTATAAGAAAGCAGGCTAATCAATCAGTGGGAGGATAAACTAGTAATCAGCACTTCTTCTTGGCTTCTCCTCTAGTACCTGCCTCCTAGTTCCTGGCCTAAGTTCTTGCTCTGACTTCCTTTGATGTTGGACAGTGATATAAAAGTAAGGGAAATAAAAGCTCCCTTTCGAATAGCTTTCAGCCATGATATTTTATCCTAGGAACAGAAAATTTTAAGACACCATGAAAAGCTCTAACCTGAGTTGTGTTTTTTTTTTTCAGATATAACTGAAATAGATAACTGCTATTCCAAATAGAATTTCTCATGATAGCACACTGAGACCACTCCTCACTTCAACTGAACATCTAACAGTTTGGACTTAAGAACAGTCCTATTTCTATGTAGCAAATCCTTCAGACTCTCTTAGTTTGTCCAACTTTGTGCACCATCAAAATGATGAAACTGTCCTAGTTGAGCAATATAGCCTAAAATCCAAAAGTAGCTGAAGGATTCCATATACTGGGTAACCTCTAGTCTAAGTGCCCCTATATACCTCTGCAGATTCAAGACACTGAGGAAGCAATTGCCATATCCAACAGTAGGCACTTGCTCATCTATATGCTATTATTGAGAAGACATGCTCATGTATGAAACACTGTACTTCATGTCTTCAAATGTTCACATTTCTTCAGAACAGAGAGAATGGCATATACTGAGAAGTTCCTGATTACTAGGCACTCCTGGGACATAAAGTAGGAAAACCTGTGTAGACATGGAACTCTACAGATTTCTGATTCTCCCCCTTCAGATAACATTTCTCATCCTGAATGTAACAAATGTCCATAGAGCCAAAGACTGGAATGATGGTACCCAAAGAAAATGTTCATCTGGTAGAGATCTTGAGCTTAATCCGATGTGGGAACATTGATAGGATACAGGCAGATGCCATAAAATCATGTTATGTGTTACTGTGCCTTGGTGTGGCCATGCCACAAATATCTAGAAGGTGCTGAATTGTAGATCAGTCTACAATCCTAATGTAACTTTGCTCTATTTGGATAGATACCAGAAATACAAAAGCAGGAGCTTGCTTTGTGCTATCACCTGTGTACTCCAGTGCCTGAAGCTTATGTATCTAGACTTCAGAACAATGGGCTTCTACCTGTAGGTCTTTATGACAAAGGGCTTATATGATAAGTTGTTATCTTATACAGGGTCCTCAATTTTTCTAATGCTGTGATCCTTTAATATAGCTCCTCATGTTGGGGTGACCTCCAACCCTAAAATTATTTTTGTTGCTACTTTACAACTGCAATTTTGCTACTGTTACAAATCATAGTGTAAACATGGTGTTTTCTAATGGTCTTAGATGACCCCTTGAAAAGGCACATCAGCCACCCAAATGAGATGAAATCCACAGGTTGAGAAATATTGGCCTATAACTTGAGTGTTTCAAAGCCAATTACTTATAGCTCTGGGCTATGAGTCCCATCGGCTTGACCTGAAGGTAGCATTCAGTGTTACAGATTGGAGCTTTGGGAGATGCTGCCTTTAACTCTTTGATGCTCTACATGGCTCCTTTCTATCTGGGGTTAGTAGGTCTTGGTGGATCTCTAGATGTCCTCCTACAGCTGAGGCTTTCTTTCTTCCTGTGACTTTAAAAATCTTGGACAGCCACAAACTGTCTCCTACTCTGTACCTTCTCAGTCTTAGAAGTCAGTAGTTTCTTCTTCTAGATACTTTCTGGAATATTGCAGTTACAAACTAGACGCTGAGTTTTCTGACCTTTGAGCAACCATCTTGGCCATCTTGGCCTAGGATAACTACCAAAATAGTAATACGGCCATCTGTATAAGGCTTCAGCGGGTCCTAATGTTAGGAATAATATAGTAAGTGTTCAGGAGAGTTAGCTCTTGCACTGACCAGAAAATGAGAAGTGTGATGCCTGTGCCTGTTGTGTTTCAGACACATGTTCTATCACCACATTTAAACATAAAGAATCCAGAAGCAGCGAAAGAGAAGCCCATGCACAGTGTCTGAAAGCAGGGTCACCTAAAGGACATTTTCATCTGTCATGGATAAAGAAACATCTCCAGGATGTAACATAGTATACAGAGAGGCCAAAGAAGTGTTTCCCAAGTAAAGCCACACTTGGGGTAATTCCCATAACAGCTGCAGAAGTCCCTGTGGTCAAGATAGAGTATTCTGCAATCTCCAGTTATGTATCTGGGGATAACATTTATCAAGGCATCTGAGCACAAAGTGAAGGGGCCTTGAGTTGTTTGAAATAGCTACAGCTTTCATAAGGACGGTGCATGGAATCTATTATCAATGAACTTTCAGTCAAATCTGTGGAACTGTTTTGTAACCATAACCAAGTATATTCACACATACTAGAATTAAAAATACAAAGATGATCAAATAATGAAAATAGATGTCTGAACCAGGTCCTCTCCATAGATATTATAGCCTTCAACTTAGTTTTCTTAAAGAACTCCTGAGTGTATGAACACATGGGTCTCCGGTTCTTGTGCCTGCTCTTGGTCTCTTTCTCTTCTGTTAAATTGCCCTGTCTGGCCTTGATGGGTTTTTTATCTTATATTTTATTTTGTGATATTTGGTTGTTATCTCTTATAACCTATTCTTTTCTAATGATAGGCTGAACAGAATGGATCCAGAGAACAGGGGGATGGGAGGAACTGGGAAAAATAGAGAGAGGATAAACTGTAATCAGGATACAGTGTATGAAAAAAGATTCTATTTTTCAATAAAAGGAAAAGAATTATAAAAAATAAAGCTAACTTGTTTCCTTGAGAGAGACAGACAGAGACAGAGATGGAGAGGGGCAGAGAGAAAATCTGGAAAGAAAATTTTAATAATTGTGGTAATGTATAAATATTTATTTCCAAGATGACCCAATACAAAATTAAATTTTATGTAAATTATTTTTTAAAAGAAAGAAAAAAATGCCTCTATAAGATCCTATAGGCAAGCCTGTTGGGCATTTTCTTAATTCATGATTGAAAGAGGAGGGCCAAGCCCACTGAAAATGTGCTATCACTGGTCTGGGGGTTCTGAAATCTACAAAAAAACAAGTTGAGCAAGGCATGAGTAGCAAGCCAGTAAGCAGCACCCCTCTATGGCCTCAGCATCAGCTCCTTTCACCAGGTTCCTGTCTGGAACTCTAAACCAATTGAAAAGTGATTAATCCTAATTAATGTAAGTATGCTGGTCTAGCAAAGTGTCAGTAATAGATTCTCTTCTAAGATCCATGACCTCACTAGCCCTGGGTAGTTAGTTAGGTTTCTAGTACCGGATATGACTTCCCTCCTGCTGAGCAGACCTTAAGTCCACTTAGGTCTTGGTTGCCATCAAGTTGTAAATGTCCCTATTTCACCTTTAGGGATATCTTACCATTCTGGTCATCATTGTGGCTCATAAGCATCACAACTGGATAGAACGAATAATTGCTTCCCTCCCTTGGCAGCTTGTATAGAACTTTCTGGTACCATGGAAGCTAGCCTACAGGAAGGAAGCTTTCAGGTTAGATTCAACTTAAATAATCTGAGTCTTTTGTCCTAAGTATGCTCTGTCTTCAGCAAAAGGATTACCTTCAACACCTGAAAGGCATCTAAGGGCAACACCAACAACCTATGTTGTTTGAGGAGTCATTTAGACTACACTGTCCAACTACTTGAAAGTATTTTCACGTCTGGCACTAGGGGTTTTATTAGTCTATGGTAGAAAGCATTGTTGGTTCACGTAACATGACATCTTATTAAAGATACATATCTATATATGTATGTATGTATGTGTATGTGTGTTGTGAATTCTGTATTATTTTACGTAAATATAAAACAAGATTCCTTTATACTTTATCAGACACCTTTGGTGTTGGCCATCCTCCCTCCTTCTATATTGATCTCCCTTGCCCATCAGAACCCCTTCCCTATTTTTTTATTTTGTTTCCTACATATCACCTATATCTTGACATTCCTCTTTCAAGCCCATATCCCATGGTTCCTTTACACTTTCCTTGTTTCTGTGGTTACTCTGTTATATATTCACATCTGAAGATTTGGAGCTAGGAAAAACAAATATAAGAACATATAGTATTTGCATTCCTGCCTCTGGATTGCCTATCACTCCTAGTGCCAAGGACCAGTCTCAGCTTGAGAGTACTGAGGAAAGGGTGAATGGGAGCAGTAGAAAAACAAAAACATCAGTGATGAATGCAAGCTGACAGCTTTGTAGTCTGTTCAAGATAGCTCTCTAGATCGCTCTCTAGGTAACTCAACTCTTGCAGACCAAAACCCAGTCTTTATTTGCATAAGCTACTTTCTTAGGGACTGCAGATCATTTCAATCATTTATCCCAGGTTCTCTTTTGATTATCTCATGAATCAGCATTTTATGACCTTAGCCCCTTGACTCTTAGAAAAAGAAAAAAAAAAACTGAAACACAGAGCACACTTGAGACAGAAGAACCAGACAGCAAGAACATTTTTAACAGAGCAAGTCCTATGCAGTTTGCTAGGTACAGTGTTTGTGGTCGCCAATTACAGACATCGAGGTTATTTTTATGTGAGAAAGTTAGCTTTCTGTTTTCCAACTCCTTCACTGTCTATGCTTGGCTGACTTGGAACTTGCTCTGTAGAAAGACTTTGAACTCAGAGATCTATAATGGCTCTGTCTCCTGAATTCTGGGATTAAAGACATGTAACACCACACCTAGACCCAAGCTTTTCTTCAACTAGAATTTGCTCTGTTCTACATCAGTCTTGAACTCAGAAATCCGCCTGACTTTGTAAACACAAACAATAAACTGAGCCGGGTAGGAGCTTGCCCTGAAATCTCCACTCAAATAAATTTCTTTATCTCCTTCCTTAATATCTTTCTGACAAGCTGACTCATTAGTGCAGCACCCTCTGTTCTTTTAGGTCTGTGAAGCCCCTCATACAATTCATATTGTGTTCTGGGCCCACTGACACAGAGTCAAACAGCCTCTGAGGAGGGAGTGAGGATGATTATACTAAAGGCCAAAAAAAAGATGCAAGAGACAGATACAAAAGAGCTGCAGGTCAATACCACAT
This sequence comes from Grammomys surdaster, assembly GCF_004785775.1. Lineage (NCBI taxonomy): Eukaryota > Metazoa > Chordata > Mammalia > Rodentia > Muridae > Grammomys > Grammomys surdaster. The sequence continues at coordinate 60,685 of NW_021627516.1, read as the reverse complement.
CATCCTCTAGTTTATTTTTCTTAGCTTTTTATACTTCTCAATACCTTGGGGAGCAAAGCCACAAGCTAAGAGAAATGATTACTGAAATTACACATAGGACATAAGTTCTCATCCAAAATCCTTTCTGTTCCTTCCACTAAGGTCAATAGAATCTTCAGTCTCTTGCCTTGAGCTTCAAGTACACCTCCTCTTATCATTCAGCAGGCCAGAAAATCTGCCAACAGACCCCAACCTGCCTTGACTCTGCCTGGTAGGCAGACTTTTCTTCTCTCTCTCTCTCTCTCTCTCTCTCTCTCTCTCTCTCTCTCTCTCTCTGCCTCAGAGGAACAGGCAAATGGCTCCCAAGAATATTGCATCCTTATATTTTGCATAGTTGAAAATTCCTGTAAAGAGAAATATTCTTGAACACATGTGAGTTTTTTCCCACAGCCTTAAGAGCTTTCCTGAAAGTCTCAGCATCAGAGACACAGTCTCAATTCCTGGAATTGTGCTGTCTCTGATTATCAAGGAGTCATTAGCTTTGGCAGGAAGACATTCCCCAATAACTTTGGCAGGGAAAGCATTCCCTGAAGGAAGAACATAAAGCAAAATATGCACATTATTATACAAAGAAGCCTTACTCATACAACTATTAGCACTTGAGAAGACCCATATCCTGCTAGCTGTGTTCCAAGGGTGGTGTACTGCCTGGTTTTGTGTCAATTTGACACAAGCTGAAGTTATCACAGAGAAAGGAGCTTCAGTTGAGAAAATGCCTCCATGAGATCCAGCTGTAAGGCATTTTCTCAACTAGTAATCAAGGTGGGAGGGCCCATTGTGGGTTGTTCCATCCATAGGTTGGTAGTCTTGGGTTCTATAAGAAAGGAAGCTAAGCAAGCCAGGGGAAGCAAGCCAGTAAGCAACATCCCTCCATGGCCTCTGCTTCAGCTTCTGCTTCCTGACCTGCTTGAGTTCCGGTCCTGACTTCCTTTGGTGATGAACAGCAATGTGGAAGTGTAAGCTGAATAAACCCTTTCCTCCCCAACTTGCATCTTGGTTATGATGTTTGTGTAGGATTAGAAACCATGACTAAGACAAATTGGTACCAGCATAGTGTGGTATCCCTGTGACAACCTGACCATGATTTGGGGAGGACTGTGGGAGGACTTTGGAACTCTGAGCTAGAAGAGCCACTGGGATGCTTAGAGCTCTGTGGGATGTTCTGTAGAAGCCTAGAAGGTAATGCTGAGACCAGTGCAGAAGATGGAGGCCTGGCTTATGAAATTTCAGAGAGAAGATTAAAGACTCGTATCAGTGCTGTTGCTATTTTGATTGTGAAGATTCTGTGGTTTTGGTTAGCTGGGGCTGAAGAATCAGCGATGATTAACATATACCAGAACTACTAAAGCAAAACTTTTGCATTACTGGGACTATTGATGCTGGTTAGCTAGAGCTAAGAAGTTAGCTGTGATTAAGAAGAGACCAGCATCAGCATCACTAAGGTAAAATCTTCTAGGAAGTGGTTTTTTTTTTTTTTTTTGAGAGCACAGAAGCTGAGTCCCAGAGATAGCCAAGGTTGTACCTTGTGCTGTGGCTGTCTCCACTCTTACTGGAGAGAAAGTATTTTCTATCAGTACTCAAAGCCACCCCCCATATACCTGGTGGCCTTACTTTTTGTTTGATCCTTGCCAATTAGCAGCGAGATTAGGTACCTGGGACATTCCCACTTACAACTTTTAATGGCTACACTGCTTAGAACATTACTTATAATCTTGTTACTTTTAACTTTTGGACTTTATATCTTAAACAGTTTAGTTGCCTTCATACAGGATCACTATTCACCATGGCACTTATCCATCACTATGAAGAAATACATTGAGTATATGCTCATATGTTCTTTGGTCTGAATTCATATGTGGCTTTGGTCTGTATGGGAAAGAGTGTGCTATAGAAGGCCAGTAGTCAAAGACGGGTAAGAATGTTCTTGGGCTTCTATTGACCTAAGACAGAGGCAAACATCAATACTTCTATGTTTGTCCTCTTTGATGGATAAGAAAGAACAATACAGACACCAATCTAAGCCAAACATGGTTTCCTGGCCACTAGACCCTAGATGGGATTATAGAAAACAAGTAAATCTTGTGTCTCCATCAAGCTACTGGTACTGCTCATCTTTAAAAAACTAAAAAGGGGGAATTTGCCCTTCCTCATCTTTGAGCAGGCCATAAAGACCCTGTTTACCACAATAGACCTATTGTAATCGGACCTAGGTGAAGTCATCCACCCTGGCTGCATGTACAACTTCCTACAGGAACTTAGAAGAATAGACTGCCCACTGAGCTTGTCTTGCCACATAATCCAGCTGAAACAAAGAATGAGTTTGTTGGACTTTCCCTATATATACAAGTTCTGAATATTAAAATTTGAGCCTTGATCAGAAAACTTTGTCTTGGCTTCATGTTTATTTCATCCCTCCATCTCTTTCATTTCCAGCCTCCCTTTCAGGTGAACCCAGTCCATCTGTGGCTGCTAGACGGCTACAGAATCAAAGACTCAGAAATAAATCCACAGGCTTATGGACAATTGATCTTTGACAAAGAAGCCAAAACCATACAGTGGAAAAAAGAAAGCATCTTCAACAAACGTTCTGATCTAACTGATGATCTGCATGTAGCACAATGTAAATTGATCATGTAAATTGATCCATGTTTATCACCTGTACAAAGCTCAAGTCCAAGTGGGTCAAGGACCTCAACATAAAACCAGATACACTGAATTTAATAGAAGAGAAAGAGAAATAACCTGGAAATCATTGGCACAGGGGGAAATTCCTAAACAGAACACTAATAACTCATGCTGTAAGATCAATAATTGATAAATGAGACCTCATTCACCTGAAAGCTTCTGTAAGGCAAAGGACACTGTCAATAGGACAATACAGCAACTACAGATTAGGAAAAGATCTTCACTAACCCTACATTTAGTAGAGGGCTTATATCAAAAATATATAAAGAACTCAAGAAGTTAGACTCCAAACAACCAAATAACCCAATTAAAAAATGGGACACAGAACTAAACAGAATTTTCAACAGAGGAATCTCAAATGGCCAAGAAGTACTTTAGGAAATGTTCAAAATCCTTAGTCATCAGGGAGATGAAAATCAAAACGACCCTAAGATTCCACGTTATACCATTCAAAATGGCTAAGATCAAGATCTCAAGCAACAGTACATGCTGGTGAGGATGTGGAGAAAGAGGAATACTCCTCCATTGCTGGTGTAATTGCAAACTGGTACAACCACTCTGGAAATCAATCTGGAGGTTTCTTAGAACATTCGAAATAGTTCTACGTGAAGACCCAACTATATCACTCCTGGACATATATCCAAAGGACGTTCCACTATACCACAAGGACACATGTTTATTAGCAGCCTTATTCATAATGGCCAGAAACTGAAAGCAGCTCAGATGTCCCTCAACCAAAGAATGGATACAGAAAATGTGGCTCATTTACATAATGAAATACTATTCAGCTATTATTTAAAATGAGACATCATGAATTTTGCAGGCAAATGGATGGAACTAGAAAATATCATCCTGAGTGAGGTAATCCAGACACAAAGGGATATGCATGGTATGTACTTACTGATAAGTGGATATTAGCGAAAAAGTACAGAATATCCATGATACAACCCACAGACCATAAGAATTTTAACAAGAAGAAAGGTCCAAGTGAGGATACTTCAATCCCACTTAGAAGGATGAACAAAATAATCACAGGTGGCAGAGGGAAGGAGGAACCTGGGTGGGAGAAGGGAGGGGAAAGGGAAAGGGGGCAGGATCAGGTATGGGGGAGTCAAGAGAAAAGCCCAGAGGGGCAGGAGAATGAATAGACATATGCATTTGCGGGGGGTGAGAGGTGAGGGAGACCTCTAGAAAAATCTCAGAGTCCTAGGATGTGAGAGGCTCCCAAGACTCAATGAGGATGATCTTAGGTGAAATGCTCAACAGTGGGGAGATTGAACCTTAGGAGACCACCTCCAGTAGATAGACAGGGCCTCCAGTGATGGGTTGGGGTTAGCAACCCACCCTCAAAATTTTTGACCCAGCCAGAATTGTTGCTGTCTAAAAGAAATGCAGGGACCAAAATGGAGTAGAGACTGAGGGAAATATCATCCAGTGACCAGCCCAGCTTGTGATCCATCTCATGTGCGGCACCAAACCCTGACACTATTACTGATGCTATGCAGTGCTTGCAGCCAGCAGCCCAGCATGGCTGTCCTCTGAGAGACTCTATCATCAATTGGTTGAGACAGATGCAGATACTTAGAGCCAGACATTGTACTGAGGTCAGGAACCCCTATAGAAGAGTTAGTTGAAGTGTTGAAGGAGCTGAGAATGTCAACCCCATAGGGAGACCAACAGTGCCAACTAATCCGGACCTCTGGGGGCTTCCAAAGACTAAGCCACCAACCAAAGAGCATGCACCGGCTGGTCTGAGGCCCTCAGCACATATGTACCAGAGGATTGCTTTCTCTGGCCTCAGTAGAATCCAGGAAAGGAGGATGCCAGAAGCAGGGAGTACCCTCTCAAGGGTAAAGTGGGGCTGGATAAAGAACTCTGGGAGTGGGGACCAGGATGGGGGACAACGCTTGGGACCTAAATAAATAATGCAATTAATTTTCAAAAAGAGTTTTAAAGGAAGAAAGAAACAAACAAAGGAAGAAACAAAGGAAGGAGGGAGGGAGGGAAGGAATGAGGGAGAGAGGGAAAGAGCTGCATAAATGTGGTGGTTTGGAAGAGAATGCCCCCATAGGCTCATATGTTTGAATTCTTGGTCCCCAGTTGGTGGAACTGTTTGAAAAGGGCTAGTTGGACTTTATTGGAAGAAGTAAGCCACTGGAGGGTACTTTGAAGTTTCAAAAGCCGATGCCAGGACCAGTCTATCTCTGCCTTCAACTCGAAGATAAGTTGTAAACTCTCAGCTACTGCTCCAGAACCATGCCTACCTGCCTATGCTTTCTGCCATGATTGTCATGGACTCACTCTCTGGAACTATAAGCAAGGGCTAATTAAATGCTGTAATAGCTATTCTTTGTTTTAAATTTAATTACATCTAGAATTAACTAAAATCCAAAAATGATATGCATACCTGGGAGGAATATTTTCTCTTGAATAGAAGTAGGAAGTAGTAAGATCTATTTCTAATTCAGAATACAGAAGGCATAAACTTTTAATCCAATTTTTGAGAAGGGGACACACTTTTAATCCGGGCCAGACCTTCAGCTGAAAACCTATATAAAGAGGAAGCTTTTAGTCTTTGCTTGCTCTCACCATGCTAACAAGCCCATTCCTTCATAGGCACTAGATCCTACTTCTTAGGGATTCCAGTGTAGACTGAAGACCAGAGAAGAAATCTAGTCTCCTGGACTGAGGAACTCCTGGATTCTTGGGACTTTCTACTCATAGCCAGAAATTGTTGGATTAGCTGGACTGTATATAGCCTAAGTCATTCTAATAAATCCCCTCTATATAGAGCAATTCATTCTATAAGTTCCGTTACTCTAAAGAACCCTAATATAAATGCTTTCTTTTATAAATCGCCATGATCATGGCATCTCTTCACAATAGAAAACAAGACAATAAGTAAAACCTGAACAATGAACATATAAAGACAAGCTAATGTAAAAGGGGCAGGGGGATCTCACAGGGTCCAACCCCTAAACAAAGAACTGGAAGCAACTATTTGATGAACCAGCCTGGCTTCATCTTCAGAAGCCATCCTGTTACAAGTTCATTCCTGTTTCCTGTAAAACTTAAGTTGGACAATGTCTTGACACATTTTCTGGAATTTGATATATTCAACACTATATCCTGGTCTCCACCCTGATAAGATGCTCTAGCAAATAATTTTGAGATGTTCTGCCAAGTTCCTACAATAACTTAAAACCCTTGAAAATCCCCTGGCCTTGCAATTTAGTGGCTATATTTTTTAATATTTTTTTCTCCTGTTTGGGGCTATGCTAACTTATGAAGATGGGCCTGACAGAAAACAAAGTTTGCTTACTTCTTAAATTCTTAACTTGCAATTCTTAATTGCTTTTTTTAAAAAAAAAGTCAGTGTTCTTTACTCTCATTTTGTGGAACTAACATGACTACTGAGAAACAGAATTATTCTCTCCCAGAAATGAACCCCAATTAGACTGATTATCCACTACAAAGGGGTCAGCCCTGAATCTATATACACACCAACAAAAATGAACTCAGTAAGTTGTATTTATATATTTGTAGGTATATGTGTAACTAAAATAAAGAGGCTCTCAATTTGAGTGAGGATTGGGGCATTGAATTGGAGGGAGAACCCAGAGAGGGAAAGGGTAAGGGAGACAAGTGGTATTTTTATAATTTTGTTGGGCTGTGTCTTGAGCATGGGTGTGGGTCCTGTGGGTTGAGTTGTGGATCCCGAGTATCTGCGTATCTGCCGCCCCAAGGGGCCAGGGCCAAGGCTCAGGGAAGCAGAGGCACAGGAATTCTACCGAGTTCATTCCACACTGTGCTGGGCGAACTTCTGGCTGTGGGAAGCCACAGGGCTCCACTCTGGGCGTGGGTAGAACACAGCCTGAGACTCCATGGGGGCCGGAGCTCTCAGCTTGGGAATCCCTGGGCCAAGAGGCGGCCAGGGACCAACTGGTCTCAGGCCCTTGGGCTCTCAGGCACCGCTCGGAAGGACCAAGAATAGGCATACAGGCTGGATCAACCCGCAGCCGAAGGGGCGAGGGGGATGAGTTCTGGCAGCGTCCCGCAGAAAAGAGACTCTTAGTCACGGTGACTCTATTGGCTGGGCCTTGGCTAGCTCTAGTTGGCTCACTTGAGTTGGCAGCCTCTATGGCTGAAATGTAGAGAGGCCAGCAGGACGTTAGACAGCGACTTGGTAGTTGAAGACCTTCTCCATGGTTCCCCACAGCAAGACCCAAAGAAGAGAGGTAGTTCAGGTCTTAAGATGTGATCTTAAGACATTTATTGTCATGGTGGAAAATGGATGAAACTATACCCCATATTCTCAGGTTGAGCCTCAGGTTAAATACCTTTTGCAAGGAGGAGGGTCTGGGAAAGAATGCTTAATCGGCTAGGCCCTCTGGCCTTTAGGTATCTCATGAATACGGAGCTGTCTTGAGGCTCTGCAGCCTGTAGTCACACTCTCTACCTGTGCTATGTGACTAATGACCACAAACCTCTTTGGGAGGGGCTGTAGAAGGCTGTGGCTATTTGAAAGGAACCAGGGGGCCCAGGAGCACCACCAAACTCCTAACTGTCCCTTCAGGGTCTCCAGGGTTCGAAGTGTGCTCGACCAGGTACCCAGCTGCCTCTCACAACCAACCACCCCACATAATTTAACTAAAAGGGGAAAAAAATTAAAACAAAAATTGTTTGCCAAAAAATGCTTTAATTCAGATGTCAACTATGAACAATTATATACCAGCTTCTGCATTTCAACATGAATTTATATTAGAATATCAAGTTCTATGTTGATTAAACCTTGAAAATGCATTACCAATCACCCACTTTGGGGCAGTGGATAACTTGTCAGTTTCAGTCTGAGTAGTTTATATAAAAATATCCATACAACTCTATATAAACATGATATATTTAACAAAATATTAATGGGTTAGTTGTTTAATGTAAAACTGTATATATCAAGTTGAATCTGAAATGTTACCCAAAGGCTTGGATGCTTGGTTCTTGGACAGTGCCAATACTTTGGAAGGTGATATAAAATCCAGGAAGACCTTTTGCTTGTCTTTTTTTGGGGGAAGGGGGGACATATTTGTTTTTAATATATGTTGCTGTAGTATATCATTAAAGAGTAAACTTGGTATTCAGTCACTTCTTTGCTGTTTCCTATTTGTTTTAACATTGTTTTCCTGACCCTTTTGCTAACCATGACCTACCCATAGTAAAGGGGTAAACTATTGACTATTTGAAACTATGGCCCAAAATAAATATTTACACCCTTAAATAGGTTCTATCAGATAGTTGGCCACAGCAATACCAAGTTAAATAATACAACCACAGTAATTTAATACTGTAAGTCTGAAATTGCAAGGAATACTGCATACATAAAAAGGCATGTACCCTACCTCTTTAGTCTCTTAATGTATTTTTACATATGTAACAAATTTTCTGTACTCTAGATGAGTGCCTTTATTCAGATTTCTAAAACTATAAAATGCAGAACATAGTTCTATTATGAATTGTGTTCAAGCTTGTCCACTAGATTTCATTATAACTATCAACTTTCATTTATGTCAACCACAAATGCCCCAGATTGGAGGTCAGTTTATGCTGACTGGGAATGACCATCCTGCTTGTTTGTACACAACTGAATACAACTTGAAATAATATTTTTAAATCATTTATTATTTCCAATTAACGCCCAAGTAATATGATCAGAATGTTTTTACATTTTAGGATTTTAATACAATCCAAATGAGAGTGTATTTTATTTCACCTTTCATTATCTTCTTCAGCTTCCCTGCCTTCTGCTTGTCTGTGATGAACAAGATATAGGTATCTAATCCAGCATCTTTGAAATTTCACAATACCATCATTACCATTTGAGACAGATTTGTCATCCTTTCACTGAGCTGTAAAATCAAATCTTTTCATTTGCTCAATTTTTTTGTAACATTGATGGGGTATTTAGAACATGAACACACCATCCAATAACTCCAGAAAATTTTTTTTCTTCCTTAAAATTTTATGGCTGGGCATAGTAGCACATACATTTAATCTAAGCACTCACAAGCCTAAGGCAAGATAAGCGGGACTTCAGGGCATTTGTACCAAGACCTTATCTCCAAACTGAAGTTAGGGAGACTACTATAAGTGATAAAAAGAAATGTCCTTCCCAGTAAAGCATTCTGGACTGGCTGAAAATACCTCCAGTATCGCTTTAATTTACAACAGTTGTTGAGTATAAAATACAGGAGCGGGAGAGATGGCTCAGAGAGTAAAGATGTTTTCTGCCAAACCTGACAACCTGAGTTTGATACTAAGAACCCACCAGGTAGAAGAGAACGGACTCTGGGGTTTGTCCTCTGACTTTGATATGCTGTATGCTGTGCTATGGACATGTACAGATAAATGTAATACAGCCTTTAAGGTGATCGTAGATGTAATTTATATGAAGGACAGATAACACCAATAGCAGCCAAACACTGTCACTGAGCTACATTCTCAGCCCTAACTGCTTAAATTCAAGTGGGATTACTTTTATGAGTGATGCTCAGTGTCATGTAATTGCCACAAAGTTCCACAAGTTTCTACAAAACTCAAATAGAGCTCCTATAGCATCTTTGATTCAAATGGAAGTGAGGTATAGCAATTTACCCCAAATTGTATTGTCCTTTGTCCCCTTTATACCATTTGTGAAGTTTAGACTCTCAGATTCTTATATTTTGAATTGTCATTTTTTTTTAAAGTCCTCATGTAACCCAGGCTGGGTTTGAAATTGCTTTGTAGCCAAGGTTAGACCACAACTCATCTTCTTTCTTCAAACTGCCAAGTATTGAGATTACACACATGTCCCAACACCCAGCAATGACTTCCAAATTCTACTCAGAGTTTGGGGCATTCCTCACTTTCACTGGTTTCACACTAGGTTCTGGTAGTATGTCAAAGAGAGCCTCAAGTAGAAAACTTTGCCCTATTTTCTCCTAAGTCATGGTGTCTTCCTCTATGTGATCCTCCATCATAAACATCTATCTTATATTGGGTTAATATAGCTGGCTAAATTATTTGCCACAGTCAGTTGTGAGTTCTTTGATAAACAAACAAGAATCAAAGTTTTCCTTCACTGTTTATTCATTATTTGGTTTAATCCCTTGTTTAAGTGGCCCAATGTACATAAGATCTGACTTTTGGATAAATGTTTTCTAATCACAGGGTTCCCTTACCTGTAAGAGTGTTGGATGTTTAAGTAAAGTTGGTTTTCTGGTGGAAAGCTTTCTTGCATTCTTCATATTCATAATACATTGTCTGATGTTGAGAAGTACTACTTAGAAAAAATTTGTTAGATTGTTTGCATTCAGAGGCTTTCTTCATAGTATGAATCTTCTGATGCCGTTTAAGGTTTGACTTATCATAGAAAGCTTTCCTGCATTCCTTACACTCATAAGGCTTCTCTCCTGTGTGCGTTCGCTGATGTACAATGAGATGTGAAGTGCAGTAAAAAGCTTTCTGACACAACTGACATTCATAGCGTTTGTCACCTGTGTGAGTTCTCTGGTGTCGAGTCAGGCCTGACTTACGGTAGAAGGTCTTCATACACTGCTTACATTCGTAGGGTTTTTCACCTGTATGAGTTCTCCAATGATGACTGAAACTTGACTTACAGATAAATGACTTCCTACATACCGTACATTCATAAGGTTTCTCACCTGTGTGAGTTCTCTGATGTACAGTTAAATAGGACTTGGTGGAGAAGGCTTTCCCACATTCTGCACACTCATAGGGCTTCTCACCTGTATGAATTCTCTGATGTAGAGTAAGTTGGGGCTTTTGGCAAAAAGCTTTCCCACATTCCTTACACTCATATGGCTTCTCACCTGTATGAATTCTCTGATGGTCAGTAAGCTCTGACTTACGATAGAAAGCTTTCCTGCATTCAAAACATATATATGGCCTCTCACCTGTATGAACTCTCTGATGCTGAGTGAGGTGTGACTTTTGGCAGAAAGCTTTACTACATTCCGTACATTCATAGGGCTTCTCACCAGTGTGAGTGCTCTGATGTCTATTGAAGCTTGTTTTCCAATAAAAGCACTTGCCACATATTTTACATTCATATGTCTTTTTCCCTCTGCGGATTTTCTGATGAAGACTCACTTCTGACTGTTGAGAAAACTCATATTCCTTCTGGACAAAGAGCTTTTCATGTTGTCCTTTATGTTTTGGAAGGTATGACTCAATAATAAAAGGGTTCTCAAAGTCACTACATTTGTAATGTTTCTCTCCCACATGCATTGGTTCATTTTCATTATGGTCAGGCTTGTTACACTTTATCTCTGATTCATTACATTCAAAAGATTTCACCCTTATCTGAGCCATCTCTTTGCCAATAAATGCTGTATCACCTAAGGATTTTGCATATTCATTGAACTTATGAGTAAGTAATACTGCTTTTGTGTTGAAGGATTTCCCTGGTATAAGACTCTGAAAGTAACTTTGTGAACTTTGAAACTTATATAGACTAACATGCTCTGGACGATTGACAGATTTTACAGTTCCATTAAGATCATCAGGTTCTTCTCCAACTTCTATCTCATCAACATCACTATAGAGATACACATCCTTCCACAGAATGAACTTTCTAGGACTCATTCCTAGTGAGTTCTCATTCTTTACAGTCTGATTTGAAATGTGGTTTGTGCTAACATTGCAAGTATTCCCTATTCCAGCCAACTCCTTTGATGTATCACTGTTGAGGGCAACTTGCCACACATGTCTTGCTTTGGTTTCTGGACTGGTCTTGTTCGGGGTATTCATTTTCTGGAAATCTAAAATGACAGACATATTAATATGCACAAACTGGACTATCCTGGGATAACACACACATCACACACAAATTCTTAATTTAATCTTTATGCTTTACCCATCTATTTGCTTTTAAATCATTTTACCAAAAATGAAAAAATTAAGTTCTTAAACTGCTTACCAAAATGGTATGAATTTTCCTTTACGTAACTCAATGTCATATGTGACTTCTAAGTTTAACATATATTAATGGTACAAACTAATATGTACTGTGATTTTATGCATGTACACAATTGAATACTATCTTGTTTTTGTATGTGTACACAATGTACACTGATAATGCGCATATCTACCTTTCTCTGCCCACACCTGCAGGTTCTCTTCCTCCTTCCACACACTCCCCTTCTACTTTTCTGAGTTTACTTCATTCTGGAAATTTAACTCACCTATATTTTTACAAGCCACTGATCACTCAAAACTATTCAAACACATTATCTGTTTTTTTCATTTCTCTGGCTATTGGGTTTTAGCATTTTTGGTTTTGATTTTAAAAGGTTAAAGAAATTATTTTCAATGTTTTTTTATTTATTAGAGCTAGCTTTACAACCTCAATTTTGATTTGTTTTAGAGAAAACTTAGATGTGTATTTCACAATCACTGGTACAGTATATACTATAGATGTCTCTTCGGTCTCATTGTTTAACTATAAAGTTGCCCCATTAAATCTTGTTACTGAGTTGGCTGTTGATAGACTAGTTTAGCTACTCGTATTTCACTCATAAAAGTGGATGTTGCCTTGGTCAGATTCCTTTGTTGTATTTTTTTCTGATACATTATTCACTCCAAGAATGCTACTGCTCTATTCAGAACTTGTCTTCCTTTTTTTTTTTAATGGAAATCAAAACACCAATATTCAGTGCATAATAAGCATTTGGAATAACTATATTTTAATGGATTGGTTCCTTTATGAATATTCAGTAAATTTCTTTATCCCATCCAAATTAATTTGGTATGAAGTTGGCTTACTGATGAGTACCTTTACAATGCTTGTTTCAAAAAATATTATTCATATTTTAAACATATATGTACTTTGTCCAGTGAGAGGAGATGCTACACACAGCAAGTCTTTATTCCATCTGGCCATCTGCTTTAAGAACACTTAAACTTAGGATTCTTATTGGAAGATACATATCAAATCTTTTATCTTAAAAGGTCTTCTAGTTTGTTAAATTAGTAATGGTGATAGCATGTCTATACCCTCTGTGATTTGTGATTATTTCTTGATTTCATGTCCACAGTATCGCTTAGTCTCAAAAACTGAATGAGTACTACCTCAAGTACCTCTCTCAAGTTGTATTCTGGGAGTAACCTAACTGGTTTCTCCTCCAATGCTAGCCTGTTATGAAGAAGTCACTTTCAGACAAGGAACACTCAACTGGATTTAGCCTTTCTGACAACTGTGGGTCTCTTCTCTATCCCCTTGTCCCTAGGGCTGCCTACATTCTCCAGACTTAGCTTTGGGCTTATGGCTTTGGGTTTTCTCCACAAAGGAAGATAATTACAGGCTATCTATTCCGTGCATGCATGTGTGCGTGCATGTACATTATAGTTCTCTATGTGTGTGTATGCACATGCATTATAGTTTTGATTTCTTTTTACTTGCCCTAAAGACTTGGGATAGTTTGTCCTTTGTTATCATCTCTCTTTTTATTCAGAGAACCATAAAACATTCTTAATCTACTGCTTTACTCTAGAACACTCTAACGCTACTCTCACAAATTTCACCTATAACTGCAACAATACCTATAATTTAATACTAGCCATAAGTTATTCATTAATAAATCTGTTATTAATACCCATGACTAAGACTTTGGTAGACAGCCACTTGCATATTATGTAGCAAACTTGGAAAATACTCATCTCAATTTAATTACATAAATAATATAAATGCCTACCTACTTCCATACAACTCAGTTTATTAGACTTTTCCTAAAATAAAACAATATATGTTCTTTCTCTAAGATTCATATAGGGAATGAATTTATAGTAAATCAAAAAAATAACATATTTCAATAATAATGACAAAAAGTCTTCTGTGGAGAGTGTGATGGTTTGCATATGCTTGGCCAAGAAAGTGGCACTATTAGGAGGTATGGCCTTGTTGGAGTAGGTGTGTCACTGTGGGCTTGGGCTTAAGACCTTCACCCTAGCTGCCTGAAGTCAGTCTTCCATTAGCAGCCTTCAGGTGAAGATGTAGAACTCTCAGCTCCTCCTGCACCATGCCTGCCTGGAAGCTGCCATGTTCCCACCTTGATGATAATGGACTGAACCTCTGAACCTGTAAGCCGGCCCCAATTAAAGGTTGTCCTAATAAGAGTTGCCTTGGTCATGGTGCCTGTTCACAGCAGTAAACCCTGACCAATCAGAGAGTGTATTAGACAAACGTCTTAATGAGATTAGCCATTTTTAGGACTGAGACATGGGGCTAAATGTTGTTACTGTATCTATTAGTACTCATCATCCTAATCCCTAACTACTGTACACTGATGTACCTGGTATGCTCTGGTGTGAACCTTCTACAATCCATGACCCAAGTCTCTGCTCCAAATTGAAGATCAGCTCAGGTTTGGTCTTGCAGTGCCCTATAAATGGAAAATATTATACTTCAAAGCCAGGCAGAGAGAAGAAAGAATCTTCATTTGAGGAGACATCCCATGATGAGGCCAATTAGTTGATAGACAGTTTATACTCCATTCTCCACTTACCCAAGAACAGCAAGTTGCTGTAGTTCTCCAGCATCACATCCCTGTAGAGAGTTCTCTGACCTTCATTCAGGTCCTGCCATTCCTGCCAGGTGAATTCCACAGCTATATCCTCAAACGACACCAACCCCTGTAATGACACATTTCTCCTCAGCCGAGAGCTCATCCTATGTGGATACCTGTCTTATATAACAAAACTTGCTTTAAACTCTGTATCGTGGAAGAAAGTGTTATGTTACCTACACATGAATTTAATAATTAAAGAAAATGTAATTATCCAGTTTTTCTTCAAGTTTCTGAACAACCCTTATTACTAGGAATAAATGAATAAAATTCTCCTCAGGAAAGCACCTGATATAGTCCAAAGACACAAGAACAAACACATTGTTGATGTGTACAAAAAAAAGCAATGTTCTATGTACAACAAGACAATGATGTAGAAAACAGAAAGCATCTGCTACTTATACAAGAAAGAAATATCAAATGTTTTCATGGATGTGTTCTCATGAAAATGAAGCAACAGAAGTCCAATTACAACAGCACAAAGGACATAAGATAGGCTAACAGAACTACACAGAATACTGTGTCTGAGTATGCTCGTGTAATGAGTAATAATTCCAGTAAATGGTCAAATCATTTACTATCCAATGATTTTGTATTTAAGTAATTCTAACAGTTTAATTTCAAGGACTTGTTTGTTAATAGTCGATTATATACATAAGTAATTGTCCAAGGCTGGAGAGATGGCTCATCAGTTCTTCCAAGGAACCCAAATTTGATTCCCTGCACCCAGATGGTAGTTCACAAGCATCTAGAACTCCTATTCAGAGGATCTAATTGTGTTCAAGGGCACCAGGCACAGTCATGTTACATAAATGTGAGCAAAATATTCACACACTCATATACATAAAATTTTTAAAAATTAAACCTGCTTTAAAAAATAATTGTAGTTATAGCCAATTCTGTATTTTCTCACTAAACAAAAATAACTGCTACTGCTAGGGTCCACATAAAAGTAACTATTACCTATTTCCTTAATCAAAGAGTCTAAAAGGAGACACGGGTGCTATGTGATACGTAAATTAACATGAACCAAGGTAACACTTGACCATCTACATCATTAACTCTGATTTATAGACAGTTGATAGTTATAAGAAGAGGGGCTCTAATCCTTCTCAAAGATGTACAACTAGAGAGACATTCCCTTCAGTGGTATAACTGCTTGCGAGTTACTAAACACTCTAAGTAATCCTAACTGAAGTTCACTGAACAAGACTGGAGTAGAATTAGTTTCTTTCACCTATTCACTGGTGTGTTGTCTGGGTGAATAGAATTTGACGCCTTCCTAAGAAATATTCACAAAACTGCAGAGTTAATATGCTCAATCGCAGAAGTATTTAGCACTCTATAATGAAAATTTGCAAATCCAATGAAACAGAAACAAGAAAGACTATCATCTTCACAACATATACCTACAATCCAAAGAGAATTCCCTGGACATTATTCCCAATAGGAGGATTGAATAAACACACAATACAGGTGACAAAAAGACTGGGGCCGTAGTTCAGTGACAGATTTCCTAGCGCATGAAGCCCTGGTTTCAACATCCAGCAATGCAAATAAATAATAACACAGCAAATTTTTAATTTGCTTCTGATCAAAACCAATCTTAAGAGAAAAAAATTTATTACACCTTTCAGGTTACTGCCCATCATCAAGGGGTACTAAGTCAAGAACTCAAATAGGAACCAGTAGGCAGGAACTGAGGCAGAACTGAAGCAGAGACAAGAGAGAAATGCTACTTACTGGCTCTCTTCCTCTAGCTTAGTCAGCTGGCCTAATAGATTTCCTGTGATGGCTACTCTTACTTGTCAACTTGACATAACTGAGAAGAGGCAACTTCAGTTGAGCAATTGCCATCACAGAAAATGTTCACACATAAGAATATGTCCAGACAATAACAAAATACCAAATTAAAGGTACCTACTGTAGCAACAAAAATATACCAACTTATCAGAGAATAAAACAAATTAAGGTTATCAAAAGAGTAACAAAAATTACATTAATGAACATAAAATTTACATAACAAATATACAGCAAATAAATGGATAAAGTCTACAACATAGAATCAATAACTTTTCTTAGGCCAGTAAATTTTCTTCCTAGATGTCAAACAGTTGATTTCAATGTTGTTATGAAAAAAAAAACTTACACAGTGGCAAGATACATCAGAGGGTAAAGATGACTATCAGGAAGTCTGACGATCTGAGTTCAATCCCTAGGTCCTATACAGTGGAAGGAGAACCAACTCTCAAAGGTGGTCCTCTGATCTCTACATACATGCTTCAAAAAATAAATTACGTCTTAAAAAATGAACACACACATAGCAACAGAGTAGTATAGGTTTTATTCCTACTCTTCCAAATCCAATGCTTCCCCCAGTATTAGTTACCATGGGTTGCAATAAAAACTTATACAGAATGGGTGAAAGCAAAATTTTGTCACAGTTCATAAATAGTCAAGGTTGCAGGTGGTTCAGTTCCTGACAGTCTCCCTTCTTGACATCTAGGTGACATCCTAATCAGAGTATCTTTCCATGGAAGAACAAGTTAATTCTCCCTTCCTCTTGTTTTCATGTTTTCAATTCTGAGGCTCAAATTGTCGATTTGGGCATGGTAGATAAATGCTCTTACACTGTGCTAGCACCCAGCTTTTCCTCATCTTTTGGATGAGGAAGTTCAACTATATAGTGTTAACATCCCACATATATTTCTTCATTTACTGCTAATTACTTGCTGTAAGGCCTATCTTCACCTACAGTTGGCATGTGGATTTAGATATAGGCTTCAATAGAGAAGCTATGGGGAAAAGTTCAACACCTCAACTATCATAGCTCTGATTTGCCATGGCTTTATCAGAGTCAAATACTGAAGAAGCCTCATTCACAGGAGCCTCCCTTTGCTATCTGGGCTCCCTCTGCCCTGGGAATGCAAGTGATGTACAGTCTTCT
Organism: Grammomys surdaster; assembly: GCF_004785775.1. NCBI lineage: Eukaryota > Metazoa > Chordata > Mammalia > Rodentia > Muridae > Grammomys > Grammomys surdaster. The sequence goes on along the minus strand of NW_021627516.1, from coordinate 43,399 downwards.
AAGCAGAAGTCAGGAGTGTCATCCACACATTCACATCTTCCCTTTGTCAGGAGGTTTGAGAATGTACTACACAGAGAAAAAACAATATTTTTCCTCTGGTACTCTTAGTCAGAGAAATAAATGCTCTATGCTCTTGATGACAGATTAAAAAAAGCTCATTGGAAAATTAGCACCATAACAAAAATCATAAGAAATAGTAAGTAGTGTAAGGATGCTGTTATACATTGTCTTAAATGCTAATTAAAAGTCAACAAATACTACAAATAAGAACGGCATTTAAGCCAGGCAGTGGTGGTACATGCCTTTAATCCCAGCACTTGGGAGGCAGAGGCAGGTGGATTTCTGAGTTCGAGGCCAGCCTGGTCTACAGAGTGAGTTCCAGGACAGCCAGGACTACACAGAGAAACCCTGTCTCAAAAAACCAAAAAAAAAAAAAAAAAAAAAAAAATAATGGCAATTAATACATACTAAGCAGTGTAACTTCAGCTACGTTTTATTTATACTATTTAGGATAAGAGCATAAGTGTTACATGACATGTCCTGTACTCACCATAGGGACTTAACATAAATGACATCAGTGTATCTCAGATGCTGGCCACTGCATTTAGCTATGAACAGACAGTGTAACCAGCCAGCTTACAGTGAGGAAAGAGGAGCAAGGAACCAGCAGACATCTGAGGACACGCAGTACGAAAATCTAAGTATGTTTCCATCTTTTCTGCTTTAAAATAAATTAAAAGTTGCCACCTCTAGTTCAGGCAGAAAAAAGAAAGGAAAAAACAGTTCTGAGGACTAGGAATGTAGGTCATTTCCACAGCAGTGAGCTAAGATGTGTGAAGTTCCGAGTTTGACACATTTTTTTTTTAAATCCTACAATGAAAAAGATATCAAGTAAGAAAGAAGATTACGACTGATTGAAAATGGGAACTTCTTGTGTCAGATAGAGGAACAGAAGCTGTCTACAGGTGACTCCAAGAACAAGAAGATTGGTGTAACAAAAGGCAGACTTTATTCTGAACAGAGGGGCAGAATGCTGGGGAAAGAGGAGGCTTTAAGCTGAAAATGCAGTGAGATAGACAAGGCAGTGAGAAGATAGCCAGTGGCCTCAGCTCAAGCAACACAGAGTAGAAAGGGGCCAAAGACCAAAGGCTAACTACAGGCAGGCCAAGGAGCCTGGGGAAACAGACTGGCAGTGGCTACCTACACAGGAAGGGCCCAGTGCAGTCCACCATGGAGAGACAAGGCCCCACCACTCCTTAAGGAATATGGACACTATGTAAATGCTGAATATTCCTCAGTGATGTTGCCACCTTGCAGTCAATAATCCCCCTGCCACACTCATGACAGCAGTGGGCCATTAAAAAATAATTTAAGAACAAAAAAAAACAGACAAGAAAGAGAAGGGCTTCTTGGGAAGGAATATTCAGTGAGAAGGGAAGATGAAAACAGGCTATAGGGCATTGATCTAAGTATGCTATGCATATGTATGAAATCGTGAAGTATTTTTTAAAGTTGTATCATTTGTGTTAAATGTTAAACTCATGATTCTGTAAAAACTTTTTAAAAAATCATTTGGGAACAGAATACAATGTACCCTGTGCCCATTGATGGCCCAGCCTGCAGCCCTACAGTCGGTAAGGAACTAAAGGCTCGAAGAGCTCCAAGAGGAGCTGAAGTCACCTTGCAGGAATGAGACAGGCCACCTGGGTCCCAATTACCAGCCCATCACCCACCCCACAGCAAGAGGGGACCTGGGGCCCAGTGACCCAGTACAGGGTTCTGGCCTGTAGACTCCAGAGCCACAAATGATTCCCACCAATTATAGTCCCTGGTTCAAAACACTGACCCACACACTCACCATTTCTGGCTTCCAGGACATCGAGCGTCCTCCCTATGGAACTCCCCGCACCAGCACGTCACAGGGCAACAGAGTCTACAGCACAGCCACCTAGACCTCCAGAGTAGAGGAGACTGAGCCTAGGGACGCATCCCAAGATGGCGAGCTTCAGAGTAAAAGGCCCTAGCAAAACCGGGAAAACCTGCCCCCTATGTTCATCTGCCCGACTCCTCAACCCAGTGCCTTCAATTGTACAGGAGGGGATGCCTTTGGGGCCCTAAGTAACAGCAGAGTCACCAACCCGCAAATGAATGAAGCCAGCCTAACAGGTGCTGTGAGCTGAACACCAATCCTATGTATTCATGTCTACAGTTTTTCTATGTGACTCATCTTTCACTTAGAGGAAATCATGACCTATAATGTACCTACTGTTTTGCCAATATTAGCAAAGTGTCATTAAATTTTGGAATCCTGTCTATCATAGGGGATGATAATTATCTACACTAGATAACAAGACCCTTCAAATTTTTTTAAATACAGCATGATTGGGCTGGTCAGTAATTTAGGCTAGGATCAGATGGGCTCTCTTTGGTATGTACACTTACCTGATGTTGAAGAGGCAGATGAGCTTCAGACGGTCACCTGACTGTCAACTGGAGCATCTTGACTCTCCTCCTCCAATGGCCTCCTCCACTCAGATAGCAGGGATCTGAAAGAAAGTGAATGCACTCAAGGACCTTTGCAGTACAGGCACCAGACCGATACACATTTGCATTCACAGCCTCACAAGCAATACTCCAGATCCAGCATTCAGGAAACAGCTCCTTTCGGTGGGACTGTCCTGTCATGGACAGAGAAATACTGGCAAGTGGCTGACACGTCAAATCTCGCTATCATTTACCCTCCTCTACTTGTAGATGAGGTTTCTGCCTCTGCTCCAAGTATAAATAAAATAATCTACTGCTAAGTTGTGGTGTTTCAATCTTACCTATATTTTCTAAATAATATCATTTGCTCGACTTGGCAATTAGTTTGTTCTTGATTGAACTGAATTCTCGATGTGTCCTACCGTGCATAAGGTACTGAACACTTTAGTTTTCTCCTAGGTTCAGTGAGCATTACTATAACGTAAAATACAATTGAACTTATGAGGACATGTGTAAACATAGCCAACATTAAAACAAAGAAACATCCGAACGCTAAAGTCGCGCTACTCACTTAATTCAAACAAAAAATGACAGTTCTTAAGGATGCCCCAAGGGTAAGCACACAAATAACTTAAAATACAATTGAACTTATGAGGACATGTGTAAACATAACCAACATTAAAACAAAACTAAACTGTTATTCTCAGATACTTATGTATGCAAATGGTTAACAAGTATTACATTTTGTTGATATATGGTAATATGCACGCTGAAAAACATTCAGAGCATTCATATAAAACTCAATGACTTTTTGCACAATGTTCAGGTGTCAAAGGACCTCTGTTGTCCTTTCTGTTTTTGTGATATGTTTGCGATGTGTTCACAAACAGAAAAAAAAAAAATTTAAGTAAATGAGAAAGTACTTTTCTTTAGTACTCTGGAAAAAAAATTTTTTTGAAAACTACCTTATACAATACTGCATATTTGAAATGTACAATGAGGAACAGCTAACATAATGGAAACTGGAAGCTGGTGTTTGAGAAAACGGCAGAGAAGGAAGGGGGGCGCTTACAAAGAATGAGGAGTGGAGGGGCTGGCATTCAGGATCCTGGATTTGAGATCCGATACCCAAACGTCTATAAAAATTAGAGAAACCAACAGGCTCACAGGAAGAGAGGAGGAACTAAGCATCCGGTGGGCCATACTCAGACTCGTGGGAAAGCCTCACGGACGGAACAGAAAGAACCCAACCTCACACAACCTGCAGGAACCAAGCAGCCTTCCCGGAGCAGCGCAGAGCCCGCTGAAGTCGCCGCGTCCGGAGGGACAGGACGCCCGGGCTCGAGCAGCCCAGGGGATCCAGCGGGAGCGCCCGCGAGGCCTCACCGCAGACCCCGGTTCCGCCACAGCGCTTCCCGCTCGCGTGCCATCACCTCCGGACGCCACACGCACACTCACCAAGTCCACTTCTGGGGGACGCTGGTGTCCTCCCACCATCGTCCAGCACCCACAGCGTCACCGCGCCACCAAAGCGGAGCAGGAGCCTCCAGGGCAGGAACACCGAGCCCAAGATGGCGGCTCCCAGACAAAGGACGGGTGACAGCCAAAGCCCGCCCTCCGCCCTTCGTCTGTGTGTCTGATTGGACACGTCTCAACTCGGGGCCTCCGATTGGATGGGGCTTCGACAGTAGATGGCGCCAACGCGCAGCTGAAGGAGCCCAGGATGACAGGTTCTTGGCTTCAGTTAATTTTAAGACAGGGAGGGTTTCTTGTGAAACTCAACATATTCCTTATACTCTTATACCTAAAAATCACATAAGTTTGTGGTGTGTGTGTAATAGAAATAAGATAGCAATTTTTCAAAAGACTCTAATTTAGGCTATGAACCCTGTATAGAAGCAGATTTTACACACACCCAAAGCTTGCTATGTACAGTACCTGCCTCGATGACTTTTAACGATTAGACTAGGTCTGGGTTCTATTTCAGGCTCAGCTAGAGACTTTTTTTCTGATATAACCATGACAGTCTAAACTTTAAAAAATATACTAGAGCCGGGCAGTGGTGGCGCACGCCTTTAATCCCAGCACTTGGGAGGCAGAGGCAGGCAGATTTCTGAGTTCGAGGCCAGCCTGGTCTACAGAGTGAGTTCCAGGACAGCCAGAGCTAGCTACACAGAGAAACCCTGTCTTGAAAAACCAAAAACCAAAAACCAAAAAAAAAAAAAAAAAGTACTAGAAAACAACAATTCAAGATAAAGGTATTGACCAGGGCAGAAATTATATACAGTCTTAAATGTGTGACTTTTTGTGATGAAAAGATTTTTTTTCTTTGAGTGATACTGAACTGTATGGTTTTTCTCTTCAATTTTTTTTCAAAAATTCTTTAAATATATTTACATCATTTCTTCCTTCCCTTTCCGCTCTCCAACTCTTACCATGTCTTCTTCCTCCAGACCCTTTCATATCCCCTCCTTCTCTCCATCTCAAATTCATGGTCTCTATATTAAACCTGATGGGTTCTTTTACTATTTCTTGTGTGTTTATAATTTTCAGGTCTGATCACTTGATTCTGGACAACAAATAAAGGCATATACCATGACCAAGGCAATTCTAACAGAAGAAAACATTTAACTGGGGGTGGGAGGGTTGCTTACAGTTTCAGAGGTTAGTCCATTATCATTATTGTGGAGAGCATGGTGAAATACACGGTGATGGGGTGGTAGCTGAGAGCTGCATTCTGATCCACAGGTGGGGAGGAAAAGAGCCCGGGCCTGGTATCTCTTCTCAGAAATAAAACAGTGACTACGAGTTACTACCAAAAAGCAGGGTATTGTAACAGACCTGGCCTTGCTTTTTGTTGGACCTTGCTGTTTATGGACTTTGCTCATTGTGGACTTGGGACTAAAAACCAAAGTGGCTGAATGCTCTAAGTGGAACTTAATGGGCCTTCCAAGGATGGCAGTGCTGAGATCAATTAGGAGCCAGCTCAAATTCCAGAGGGGAAAAATGTTAGTAAGTATGGTTGCTTTTGCCTTTGTTCTAAAAATCTGCCTGAGGCTAATTCAAGAGATTTGGACGGATGGTTCTGGCACAGGAGATTTCAAGACAACCTAGTATTGATTGTATCACTCTTGTGCGGTTCTATAATGAAAAGGAGAAAGTTGGACAAAAGAAAGTACACAATGGGCAGCCCTTCCCCATCAATCACTAACTGTTTCTCTATGTAGCCCTGGCTGTCCTGGAACTCACTCTGTAGACCAGGCTGGCCTCGAACTCAGAAATCCACCTGTGTCTGCCTCCCAAGTTCTGGGATTAAAGGTGTGTGCCACCACTGCCCGGCTAATCGGTAACTGTTTTAAAATGCCTTACAAGCTTACTTTGCCTGCAGGCTGATCTTTTGGGGATACTTTTTTTTTAGTTGAGGGTCCCTTGCCTCAGATGACTTTAGCTTATATCAAGTTAGCATAAAATTAGTCAGGGTGGGACAGTAAACATTGAAACACTGAAACAGGATAGAAAGATAAAGTAGCCCTTCATCCCAGAGTCTGATTGAAGCCTCTTGCTCCATAAGAAGCAAAAACTCCTGCACAGTTAACCACATTAGGGGTAAAAGATAAGATTTAATGCTCTCCTTACGTAGAGATACTTTAATGCCAAAGTAGCTAAGAAACATGTGGTAAATGTTGAATGTTGAATGATCCTAGGCAGGGCTTGATTTTCCCAGACATGGCCAAGCTCTACCAAGCAAGATTTAAATTTATTTATGGTAAAGATGCTATGCCTTCTTGTATCCCTGTGAGCTAGACTTTTAGTTTATGGCAAACCTATCAAGTGTCCCTCAGAAACCACCTGGTGTTTAACTTTGGGCTGAGTGCACATGTCTACTTGGTTATCCATGTGCCTTGGTGTATATAGAGAGAGGTCAGAGAACTTGTGGGTGTTGATTCTCTCCTTCTACCATGTTAGTCCTGGGGATGGACTCAGGTTGTCAGACATAGAGGCATGAACCTTTACCAACTGAGTCAGCTCACTAGCCCTCAATTAAAAAAAAGTTACCCACCTGTATTAGTCAGGGTTCTCAAGAGTCACAGAATTTATGGAATGTCTCTGTATATTAAGGGAATTTATTGAAATGACTTACAGTCTGTAGTCCAGCTAATTCAACTTCAATGGGCAGCTGAGAATGAAAAGCCCAAGAATCCCAGGAGACAGAGGCAGGCAGATCTCTATGTTCAAGGCCAGCCTGGGACAGAGCAAATTGTAAGAAGAGCTTACATCCTCCCCTGTGCTGACCATTACAGGATAGGTCATTATAAACATGGTTTTGTCTGTGTTGCCCATTATAGTAACTACGATCACCTTGCATCTGTCAATTCAATGCTGCCACTGCTGTTACTTCAGGTCCCAACTAAACCCACTGCATTTCATTCATCCAGGTGAGCAGCAGTATCTCCAACCCTAAGGTCTGGCACAAGGAAAAGGGCAACAACAGAACTTCAAATGTGCTGGTGCCCCTCTCACCATTTTGCATCTTATAGAATCCATGAAGGACGTGTCTTCTGGGCCTTCCCAGTGTGGAGGATTAGGTTTTACACAATGTACCCAGTCTAGAATTGCAATTTCCCTGAGCCTTAAAACCCTTCATCAACTCTAAGCCAAGGAACATCAGGCATCTCCAACTCCTTTTCAGTAGGTCATCTTTTGATAAATGCTTTAGCCAACTACTCACACTTTTGACATGTTTATTAACTGTGCAAGCTTCCATATTAAACCTAGAACCTCCACTTAGTGGGCCCATATGAATAAACCCAGCCTGATCTAGTTTTATATTCCCTCCACCATTATCCCACACCCTTAAAATCTATTCCCACACATATTCCCCAGACTTCTGCTTGAATGAATTAGCAAACTCTTAGTAAATGAATTAGCAAATCTTAGTAGTGTAGTGCATTTCCTCATGGACTACACTTCCTACCTCCTCTCTAGGGGCCTGCTTTGTCTTGAGTCTAGTTATGAATCTAGAGGCAACTATTGGTGGGCCTTGAGAAACATCAGTATTGTCTTGCCTGACATTTTCTTTAGATAAAATTACTGCTGGTTTATCAGACAATGAAGAATTAATTTCTTCAAGGGAAAAGGGCAATATTTCAAGGGGTGGGGCTGAGGGTACTACTTCCTCAGGTGAGGTAAACCCTTGAGAATCTGAGGATTCTTAAGTTCTCAGTTTCAATAGGATCCTCCCACACATCCCCATCCCAAGTTATAGGATTCCATTCTCAGATGATTAATACCCTTACTTTAACTGCTGACACCATCTAAGGCTAAGATTTGAATTTTTGCTGTAATTCAGCCAATCTTATAACGGGGGCTTCAGTTTGATTTTCTGCAACTTAAGTTCTATGCCCACTGAAGAGAAGATTCTCTTCCAGGGTGTACTTAGAAACCTTTAGAGTCTTTATTAGAACCTAAAGCCAATCAATTTTACCATGCAGTTCATGCTTTTCCTTTATCAGTTGATCCAGAGATGCTAAGAGGAACCAACCAGCAAAATCATTTTATTTCTCACCAAACTGTAGAAAGTTTCTTATACCAGGTCACCTAATCCATCCAATTATGAATGGCAATTTATAATTGATGAATCAAAATAATCAAAGGCATTGGCATCTTTTAAGTTTGAAATATAGTTTTTACTATAGGCCTCCAATAGTCTCCAAGCTCCCAGAAGAGGGAGTGACTGGAGAGTTTTCAGGAACTGATAAATTAGAAAGTCCTGGCGAATTATAAAACCCATTCCAGATACATAAAGATTCATCTTTATACTTCTGTTCCTCTAGAACCAAATCAGGCACCAACTTCTGTATTAGTCATGGCTCTCTAGAGTTACAGAACTTATGGAATGTCTCTATATATTAAAAAAATTTATTGGAGTGACTTACAGTCTATAGTCTATCTAACCCAATAATGGGTAGCTGTGGATGGGAAGTTCAAGAACCTTGTAGTTGCTCAGTCCCACAAGGCTGGTTGTTTTAGCTGGTCTTCTGTATAAGCTGGAATCTTGAAAAAGTAAGTTCCAACAGATGTGCTGGCAAGTGCAGGCAGGCGAAGAAGAGTGAGTCTTCCTTATTCCAATGTCCTTATAAAAATAGGCCTCCAGCAGAAGGTGTGGCTCAGATTAAAGGTGTGAACCACCATGCCTGGATTTGGAACTTGCTCTGCCTCAGGCTGGCCTTGAACTCAGAGATCTGCTTGCTCAGTCTCTTGAGGTTAAAGGTATATACTACCTTACTTGAGCTTAAACTTTTCAAGGCCACTATGACTCAAGATCTGGATCAAAAGCATGTCATCCCATGTCAAGATCCAGGTCAGAAGCCTGTGTCTTCCAGCCTCAAGATGTAGATCACAGGTGTGCCCTCCACTTTTAGATTGTAGTTGATTCCAAGTATAATTAAATTGACAACCAGGAACAGCCATCATACCCCCTTATTTTTACATGCACACAATGTATTTTCAGCATATTTACTTGGCACTCTTTCCCTTTCCAGATCTAACTGTCATCACCCCTTTCTAACGAGGGTGTTTATTACTCCCTGCAGATTTTTCCGAGCTTGTTTCCTTAAACAATGGATTGAATCTATGGAGAGATAGAAGAGCAAGCCGAGGGAAAGTAAAAATAACTGCTTCATTCTTAAAGGATGAGAAGAGCCCTAAGCCTGAGAATTTGCTCAATGCTCAATGAAAACTGGCTGGTGTGTTTTATAAGGCCACTGAGTCCACCCCTCCCCCCAGTTGGCCCTGCTTAGATACCTGCCCTTGCTTCCATTTCCTCTCACCGTGTCTTCTGTGATCAAGAAGCTACCATCTCAAAGAACCTGCCTTCCATTTCCCTGCCTGCCTATGTTCCTCTAACCCCACTTCCCCAAACCCCTTCAATTTCAAGCCATTCCTCTGCTATTGGGTTCAATTTGTGCTGCCTATATACTCATGGATGTAGGACCATTCACTGGAGGGTGAAATGACCTACCAGGATCCATACTCTGTTGTGGATAGCCCAGTCTTGTATTTTGATGCTAATTCCACTTTCCTGGGAGGGGCTACAGATGAGGAGTGAATCAGTATACAGGTGACTTCTTGTGAACCTTCTACCCATCTTTTTTTTTTCTTCTTTATTGGATATTTTATTTACATTTCAGATGTTATCCCCTTTCTCCATCCCCCCACCCCACCATGTCTTTCCCCTCTTCCTGCTTCTATGAGGATGTGCCTCCACCCACCCAATCCCACCTCCCTGCCCTCGAATTCCCCCACACTGGGGCATGCAGCCTTCATGGAACCAAGGACCTCCTCTCCCACCTATGCACAACAAGGCCATCCTCCCCTACATATACAGCTGGAGCCATGGGTCCCTCCCTATGTGCTCCCAGGCTGGTGGTTTAGACCCTCAGAGCTCTGGTTGATTGGTATTGTTGCTTTCCCCATGGGGCTGTTCAGCTCCTTCAGTCTTCTCTCTAACTTCTCCATTGGGAACCTCATGATCAGTTCAATGGTTAGCTGTGAGCATCTGCCTACGTATATGTCAAGGCTCTGGCAGACCTCTAAGGAGACAGCTATATCAGGTTCCTGTCAGCATGCACTTCCGGGCATCCGCAGCATCTGCCTTTGGTGACTGCACATAGGATAGATACCCAGGTGGAACAGTCTCTGGATGGCCCCTCCTTCAGTTTCTGTCCCACACTTTGTCTCCATATTTGCTCCCGTGAGTATTTTGTTACTCCTTCCAAGAAGGACTAAAGCACCCACACCTTGGTCTTTCTTCTTCATGAGCTTCATGTAGTCTGTGAGTTGTATCTTGGGTATTGTGAGTTTTGGGGCTAATATTCACTTATCAATGAGTACATACCATGTGTGTTCGTTCTTTTGTGATTGGGTTACCTCACTCAGGATGATATTTTCTAGTTCCATCCTGCAAATTCATTTGTAATAACAAAAAGCCAGGATAGTGAGAACTATTCTCAACAATAAAAGTACTTCTGGGGGAATCACCTCAGAGCAATAGTGATAAAAACTGCATGATACATGATACATGATGCATGTACAGAGACAGGCAAAAAGATCAATGGAATAAAACTGAAGACCCAGAAATGAACCCACACACACCTATGGTCACTTGATCTTTGACAAAGGAGCTAAAACCGTTCAGCGGAAAAAGGACAGCATTTTCAACAAATGGCGCTGGTTCAACTGGAGGTCAGCATGTAGAAGAATGCAAATCAACCCACTCTTATCTCCTTGTACAAAGCTCAAGTCCAAGTGGATAAAGGACCTTCACATAAAACCAGATACATTGAAACTAATAGAAGAGAAGGTGGGGAAGAGCCTTGAATACTTGGGCACAGAGGAAACGTTCCTGAGCAGAACACGAAATGGCTTATGCTCTAAGATCAAGAATTGACAAATGGGACCTCATAAAATTGAAAAGTTTCTGTAAGGCAAAGGACGCTGTCAATAGGACAAAACGGCAACCAACAGATTGGGAAAAGATCTTTATCAATTCCACATCTGATAGAGGGCTAACATCCTAGATATACAAAGAACTCAAGGAATTAGACTCCAGACAACCAAATAACCCTATTAAATGGGGTACAGAGCTAAAAAAGAATTCTCAACTGAGGAAACTCAAATGGCTGAGAAGCACCTAAAAAGGTGTTCAACATCCTTAGTCATCAAGGAAATGCAAATCAAAACAACCCTGAGATTCCACCTCACAGCAGTCAGAATGGCTAAGATCAAAAATTCAGATGACAGCAGATGCTGGTGAGAATGTGGAGAAAGAGGAACACTCCTGCATTATTGGTGGGATTGCAAGCTAACCACTCTGGAAATCAGTCTGGAGGTTCCTCAGAAAATTGGACATAGCATTACCTGAGGACCTAGCTATACCACTCCTGGGCATATACCCAGAAGACTCAACATATAACAAGGACATATATGCTCCACTATGTTCATAGCAGCCTTAATAGCCAAAAACTGGAAAGAGCCCAAAAGTCCTTCAACAGAGGAACGGATATAGAAAATGTAGTACATTTCACAATGGAGTATTATTCAGCTATTAAAAACAATGCGTTAGCCGGGCAGTGGTGGTTCACGCCTTTAATTCCAGCACTTGGGAGGCAGAGGCAGGTAAATTTCTGAGTTCGAGGCCAGCCTGGTCTACAGAGTGAGTTCCAGGACAGCCAGGGCTATACAGAGAAACCCTGTCTTTAAAAACAAAACAAAAAAAACCTCAAAAACAAAAAACAAAAAAAACAATGCATTCATGAAATTCTTAGGCAAATGGATGGAACTAGAAAATATCATCCTTCTGCCCACCTTAATTTGTAAAATAAAGGCTAGAGCCGGTGATTGGGCAGTAGAAGGGGAGTTGGAGCGGAAAAGTTTGGGGGAGAGGGAGAGAGAGGAGGATGAAGAGGAAGAGAAGGAAAGGAGAGGAGGCAAGATGGCTGCAGACGTCACCCTCGTGTCTCTAGAAGTCAAGGTTAGGCAATTAGGATAACCATTCTAATTGTGTGAGCATCTTGTGTACTGAGTATTTGCTGATATATAAATCTATTTGGTTACTCTTTAGGCATCTAGAGTTTTGATTTACTTGGTTGTTGGGTGGTGTGGCAACGGACTATGGGGTAGATGACCGTGGAGGAGTGGGGCTAGCATTGCCTCGCCAGAGAGCCTGTTGAAATGAGGACACCCAGCTCGGCCAAGGTAGCCGGCGAGTAGTGCTAAAATCTGTCAACATGGTGCCAGAACCTGGAGCCATCGGTCTTTGCACTGCGGGTGCCACCATTAGTGCGGGAACTTAGAACAGGCAGCCAGACGGCTGCTGTTTTTTTTCTACTACCTCCTGCAACAATGCTCCTAGAAATGGATTCTCCCTCCTCCAGAAGTCCTCTACTGTCAATAGTTCCTCCTCTAGATCAATGTGAAGTCATAGCATTCTTCCCCCCCCCCCCCCATGACCCTACAGTCTCTGCCCGCCTCTGTCTAATCTCTGGGAAAATAGTCTTGTCCCCAATAGCTGTTGGCAAGCACTTCTGGTTGAAGTTCTCTGTTCTCTTTTAGGCTGCTAAGGTTCCTTGGGCTTTAGGAGAAAGAGATGTAAGAATTTCTATCCCCTCCCATCTGGTATAACTGGGTGTAACAGCCCCTTCTACTTCCTGAGACCAGGAAAGTCATAGCGCTCAAAAGGATTTTGTAGATGTTCTGAACTAAGACAAGCTAGACTCTAAATACATTTGAAGATCTTGTTCCAATAGTACATAAAAGTCATCAAGTTTTCACTGGTCAGACTATAAAGATGTTTTGGGTGCAATGGGTCACATGTTGCATTCATTTATTTTGAGACAGGGTTTAGGTATGCATTCCAAGATGCCATAAAACTCATCTTATAGCCAAGCTGAACTTGAGATTGCAATTTCCCTGACTCTGCCTTGCAAGTGCTACGAGTACACGCAGGCATGTCCCGCCAAGGTTGACTTCACCTGTAATTTTTAATCTGAATACAAGAAAACTTTACATAAATCTCTTCCCTCTTTGAAGGCAAAGCTAATGGGGGATTTCAGAAAATTTAGAATGACTTTGAAAACTGATATCTTCTTCCCATTCGTATATTTGACAAATATACATATACACATATTTGATTCATAATCACATATGACTTTATGTATAAGTTAAGTGCAAATGTGAGCTGTGATCCAAAGAGGACTTTAGCAGGCTAAAGGCTATGTGTAAGGACCTGAAGGCACAATGTTTTAACAGAGGCTGAAGTCTTTGTGCATATACGCAACAGGACTCATGGCAGCCGTCCCTACCCCATATGGCTGAAAGAGATAGAAGGTCAGGCCTCCTACAGAAGTGACTAAGGTCCAAACACAGGAGACAGAGTCTCCAACAGCTGCAGCTAAGAACCTGTCATCCTGGGCCCCTTCAGCTGTGTGTAGGTGCCACCTACTGTCACTCAGGGGGCAGGACTTGAAGCGCTGTCCAATCAGAGGCCCTGGTCTCAAGGCATGTCCAATCATACACGCAAACGGAGGGCGGGGGCGGGCTTTGGCTGTCGCCCAGCCTTTGTCTGAGACCCTCCATGTTGGAATCCGTCTCCGCTGCTACGGAAGCGGCTGCGCAGCTTTGGTGGCGCGGTGACACTGTGGGTGCTGGGCGATGGTAAGAAGACGCCAGCGTCCCCCAGAAGTAGATATGGTGAGTGTGCGTGTGGCGCCCAGAGGTGACGGTGCGCGAGCGGGAAGCGCTGTGGCGGAGCGGGGTCTGCGGTGAGGCCTCGTGGGATCCCCTGGGCTGTGGGGTTGCTCGAGCCCGGGCGTCCTGTCCTTCCAGACGCGGCGACTGCAGCGGGTTCTGGAGCCTTCTCTGAGCAGCTCTGCTCTGGCTGCCTGTTTGCTCCGGATCATGAGTGACGAGGATTGATGGATCATCAGGGGAGAGTCTCTGAATGTGACGGTCATTCACGAAAGGAACTGTGTTCTCTAGACTCCCCAGCCCCTTCGTTCTCTCCGTGGCACACCTAGTCCGAACACAAATGTTTGGGAAGCAGGGTCGCAAATCCAGAACCTAGGCCGGCTCCACTGGCGCCTGACCACCTGTTCTTCCACATCCCCGCCCACCTCCCAACACAGTAATTAACCCTTTCACTCTTTTTGTACAGTCCTGGGCTTACTACAGGTGCTCCGCAGACCCGCTGCACTGAAAGGCTCCCATTTGTTCCTTATGATATATTTTCCTTACGGTATATCCCAAACACAATTTTTCTTTCAAAAAAAAATGTTTTGTTTTCTTCCAGGTACCAGAAAAATGGATTTCTTTCTTTTTTTTTTTCCCTTAGTGTGTCTGTGTGCATGTGTGTGTGAGAGTGTATATATGTGCACCGAATGAGGACAGTGCCAGAAGAGGGCGCGTGCTTGATTCCCCTCAAGTTACAGCAGGCTGCGAGTTGCTTGATGTGGATGCCGGGAACCAAGCCCCAGGTCCTCTGGAAGAGCAGCAACTGCTCTTAACTGCTGAGCTGACTCTCTAGGATGTTTGTGTGTGAACATTTCAGGAGCGTAAAGCAGAGAAGAAACTCTGAAGTCCTTGTTTTAAAAAGACTGTGTCTTTTGTCCCTTTTTTTTCCCACTCTAGGCTAGGATAGCTTATGAGAATACTCTTGTCTACTCTCCCCATGGGAACTGTGAGGTGTCCTCATCCCTGACCCCCTGTCTTTTACAGGTGGTAGGTTTCTGAACTGCCTGAACCCAAATGCTTACAGTCGTCCAGTCTCTGGTCTCTTAGGTATTTAGCAACACTGAGTAGACCTGAAACGTGGGGTGAGCTATGGGAGAATGTGAAGGAAGTGCCAAGGTTTCATAGGCTGCCAAGAGGTCCACTGTTTGATTTGCTGCTGACTGTGTGTGGTTTTTTCTATTACCTAGTAATTAATTTCTAATTAATTAGTAATTCTATTTTTATGTGTTATACTGATATGTCTTTGTGTCGCTCTTAACGATACAATCCTTTGATCCAGGTATATCTATCCATAGATGATATTTGTAGCGTTGAGACCCATGAACTATTTTATCACAGTATTTGAATTACAAACTGCGTGCTAGTGTCCTGTAAGGATAGCCATTCTTACTGTTCTTATTCTAGGGTACTGTGTCCTCCCCTCCTCTAGGAGGTTTTTTGAGGTGTGGGGGTGCAGTCTTTCAGGGGAGCACCCAGATGCCCTGCTGCTGGAAGGAAGGTCCTGGTATACTGTCATCTAAAAGGAACTTCCGTTGTTTCCATGTCTGGCGCTGTTTGATAATATTTAGTCTGTGCTGAAGCTACAGGTGGTCCGCTGTGTGGAACAGCCAGTCCCTGGTGGGACTCAAGTAGCCACTGGGCGAGCGTTCAAAGCCTCTTTGGGGTCACACGGGTCTGTGACTTTTAACTCTTTTCTTCATTAATGTTGGGAGTTGAGGGCCAAAGAAGTGCTTGTGTGTCTGCCTAACATTTACTTAGGGCTGCCTTGCAGCTTCACAGGTCCATTGTCATCATGGTGGAAAGCATAGCAACATGCAAGCAGACTTGGTGCTAGAGGGGCTGAGAGTACTACGTCTTAATCCCAAGGCAGCATAAAGGGACTACTCCCACACTGGGCAGAGCTTGAGCAGAGGAGACCTCAAAGCCCACCCCCACAGTGACACACTTCCTCCAACAAGGCCACGCCCACTCCGACAAGGCCACGCCTCCTAACAGTGCCAAGCATTCAAACACATGCTTCCAAGTGGGGTAAACCGAAGTTGGTTTTTCCTGGGATCCATGGCTATTTGCATAGGCCCAGCCTTTTCTGCTTCCAGTGTTCAGAGGGCTAGGATTAATTAATTAAAATGGAATGCATTAAAACTGAGACACAGGGTGTGTATTAAAGCTCATTCCAGGAGAGACTGGTGGGCCTTGTTGTTGGGGCGAGCTGGGGTAGGGAGCTTAGAAAGTTCATTAGAAAGCATCCATTCTGGATGCCAAACTTTACTCTTTTATTATTTTTTTCCTACTAACCAATAATGATTTTTTTTTGTAAAGCCCATTCATAAAACTTTTATTCCACTTACCAATAATATTTTTATAAGGTTGGATTGATAAATGCCTTTTTGTTGCTCTTAATACAATCTCACACCCATATAAATCCATCAACATATTTTATTTATATTGGGATAATTTGGTCTTTGTCATTACAGCATTAGAGTTACAAGTATATGTTACTATCATATTTAATAGCCTTATTTACTGCTCTTATATATATAATGGCCATATTTACTGCTCTTATTCTAGGTTAATTTCATACATACTGCACACACACATGCACACACACTCAATGCATGTTATGCATTTATACATGCATATATTGAATCTTCCAGAAAATTTCCAGGGTTTTGTGCTTTTTTTTCCCCTCTATTAAGAATTAAGCATGTTGAAATTTTGATATGATAATATCATTAACTAACTTAGGGGAAAATGGTTCTATTTCTAAACTTTTCAACACAGATGGTATATGAAGTCTAGTCTTTCTTTGTTTCCCTGTGAATTTTTATTTTCTCCTAAGTACTGCCTATTTCCTTTACAAATTTTGTGTCTAAGAAAGATGTCACATGCATATAATATCTGTGCAAAGCTTAGCCCAGGCTTCACCATTAACCCACACATAAAAGATCTCGAGTGTGACTGGCATGGAGGACACCTCATTGTTTGTCATTTCCTGATTGTATCTTCTCTTGTCTCCACCTCCCAGGATTCCAGCTCTTTGAATGGTTATTTCTCTGTCTCCCGTATTATCACGACATCATTAATACCCGTGACAGAGAACATTTTGTCACTGACAAAGCCACTTTCTCCAAAGGAATAGCAACTTACTCTCCACCTGGAATTTGTGTTCAGTTATTCTGTTCATTCATAGTCTACTGTCTCATTATTTTGTTTTTGGGTCGTTTTTCTCACTTCTAGATGCGTTCTACGTATTTTATAGCTCCTGAGCATGTGCATACCTACTGTATAAAACAGCTTTTCAAATCTCTTGCCTATTTTCCTTCCTAGGTCTCTATCTTTTCCTTCCTTATTAAAAGTGATTAGATGTTTGTAAGACAATTGATTTCTCCCACTGGGCCACTTCATCTTTTTACCTTTTGTTTTATTTGATGAATATAATTATTTCAGTGCAATTTAAATTAGGAGCATGTTTTTCTTTTTAAAATATAGCTTTGTGTACAATTAAAGGAATCACTCCATTTCCCATAACACCTTTCGAATGTCTTAGCGTGCTTTTATATTTATCTACTTAGTATCTATGGAAATGAGTTCTTACATGGTATGAGGGAAGGGTATGCAGATATTGGTAGCCATACTGTTCCTCTGCTGTTGCTGTACTTTTCAAAGGAAAGGGGGTAGTTAGTTATTGCTGTGTAATCCATTTTCTGCCATCTGTGATCTAAAAGACATTAAATTTAAGGGCTCTGTCTTCATACCCACAGTTCTATTTATCTCATTGCCAAGTTTATAACCTACAGCTTTATAATATACAGAGACGTGTGACACATTAAGATGTGATGATCGTAGCAGATTCATATATGACAGTGGCTCTAACATGGAACTGAGGTTTGTATAAGTTTACTCGGTAATATTTACAAAATGTCAGAATGATTAGGTGTCCCTAATCATCCTAACGATGTGAGATATGAATTCAAATATATAATACAAATTAACATTGAACTCTTCCATATTAAAGTTACCTAGAATCGGTGACATTTTCTGTAATACATGCCTTTTGATACCTCTTAACTTTTTTCTTTACTTTTTTTTTTCTTTACTTTTGGATTTTTTTTTAAGTTTTCTCTCCAGCCTTTTTTTTTTTTTTTTTGAAAATTGCATTTATTTACTTATTTTTGTGTGTGTGAGTGAGCGAACGAGTGAGACAGACTGCATGGATTTCAGAAGAAAATGTTCAGGAGTCACTCTCTCCTTCCATTATATGGGTCTCGGAGATCAAATTGAGGTCATCAGCCTTGATGTCAAGCCCTTTGTCTCCACCAAAGAAGACATCTTGTCAGCCCCATCGTTTTTTATTTTGAAACAATTGTTTTCATTATTGAGATCAGAGATGCCGGGCAGTGGTGGCACACGCCTTTAATCCCAGCACTTGGGGGGCAGAGACAGACGGATTTCTGAGTTCGAGGCAGCCTGGTCTACAGAGTGAGTTCCAGGACAGCCAGGGCTACACAGAGAAACCCTGTCTCTCTCTCTTTTTTTTTTGAAACCCTGTCTCAAAAAAACCAACGAGATAGATAGGGGGGGGGGGAGAGGGAGGGGGGAGGGAGATGAGAGATTAGGCAATGAATTCTTAGTCCTTTTGTTGTTTTACCTAATATTGTTTATCTCCAATGAAGATTGTGTGCTCCTCCATTTTAACACTAGTGTTGGCTGTATCTTCTCTCTTTTTAAGTTCATTGGCTTATAATTGACATGATTTACATATATTTTTGTTTACTGGCATGCTTACATTTATCACCCCAGTACCATAGCCAGCAGAATTAGCATACCCATGACCCCATTGTGTTTTGTAGTGCCCTTGTACAAGCCCTCCTTCTTATGCTTCAGCCCATCATATTTCATGTAGTAAACATTTCTTCGAACAAAAGAAAAAAGTGACGAACATCAAAATTATATAGCTTAGTGAACTATCACAAAGAACACATAATTACTACTACCTGTGTTAAAATGGTTGCCTTTTGTCACAGGTAAAATGTTTGGAATGGGTTAGTTTAGCAGATATCCCACCACCCAAAGCTAACTACAGATAGCATCTGTGGCTTATGCTAAAAGGGTGCCCACTTTGCTTTAACTCATTGTGTTGATTTACATGAGGAATGTCCCCCACAGGCTCCTGTATTTGAACATTTGGTCCCCAGTTTGTTGTGCTGTTTTGAACTTCTACGAGGTACAGCATTGACGGAGAAAGTACATCCCTGGGCAGGCCTTGAGGATTTATAGCTTTGTCCTACTTTCTATCCTCCCTCTGTTTCCTGTGTATGGATAAGAGTGTGGTGAGCTAGTTTCCTGCTTCTCCCACCGTACCATGCTTTCCCTGTTATGACAAACTCTCACTCCTCTTAAACCGTAAGCCAAAATAAACTCTTCCTTAAGTTGCTCTTGGTCATGATATTTTATCATAGCAGCAGAGAAGTAACTGGCACAGCCGCTTACCTGATAGCTACACTATGGTGTTTAGTAATGCCTTCATTTATGACTTTGTTTTGTGACCATCAAAGTTCATGTAACCACTTCTACCTAAATCCATGTTGCTGAGCCGAAGCCACTAGATTTTGACTCAGAATAAAGTACTTTTTATTCTCTTTAAGATATGGACAGTCCTATGCACTAAGCCCACACATTACCTGATTGTCCTGCTCCTTTTGTCACTCCAAAGTTTGAGGAGTTGTGAGCATGTGGACACTGACATGTCTGAAGAGGGCTCAAATCCCAAGACACTATTCAGACAAGAGCCTAGGTCCAAAACTGTACCACAAACGGGCAGAAGCCATGGGATGAGTGGACAGCTGTGAAATTGGGCTCTCGACAAGGGAAGCCCAGGTGATTAAGTGCTAATTATGCAGGTGTCAGTGGCTTATACATCTACACTTCTGGACTTCCTGGCCCAAATTCACCGTGCCCTGCTTTCAGGTTTCTTGGTGTTCTCCTGTGACTGTCATATAGGTTACAGTTGGACACAGGATACTGCACAGCCAATGAACTTTGTAAGGGCCATAGTGTGTATCTGTCACAACTATAACACAGTCACACGTATTCATGTACTTTATCCCAGTAGCTCCTCTTTCTCCCACCCCTTTTCTTGCAGCAAAACACCTGATTGGACAGTTCAAATATCCCCATTCCTGTAGGATGGATTCAGGGAAGGTCAGGCAGATCCATCTTCCTTTTGTACACTATAAGTAGCTCCTGCCAGCCACATTTCCATGTCAGCAGAACCTGATCCTTGCAACAAAGTTGATCCTGGTCAGTGTCTTCCCACAGCTCCTTCTGAATATGAGGATTTGAATGTGCACAGAGAATTTCACACTTGGTACTGTTGCATAACTGTTATAACCTGTGTTAGTCAGGGTTCTCTAGAGTCACAGAATGTATGGAATGCCTCTTTATATTAAGGGAATTTATTGGAATGATTTACAGCCTGCAGACCAATTAACCCAGCAATGGGCAGCTGTGAATGGGAAGTCCCGGAATCTAGTAGTTGCTCAGTCCCACGAGGATAGGTGTTTCAGTTGGTCTTCTGTATAAGCTGGAATCCTGAAGAAGTAAGTTCCAACAGATGTGCTGGCAAGTAAGTGCAAGCAGGGGAAGGAGAAGGAAGCCTTCTTTCTTCCATACTCCTTATGTAGGCTGACGGCAGAAGGGATGACCCAGATTAAAGCTGTATGCCTGGACCTAAGCTATTCTTTATTTGGAATTTGCTATGTCCCAGAATGGCCTTGAACTCAGAGAGCTGCTTGCCTCTGTCTCCTGAGATTAAAGGTGTGTATCACCTTACCTGGACCTAAGCTTTGCATGGCCACTATGCTTAAAGATCCAGATCAAAATTCTATGCCTTCCGGCCTCAAGATCTGGATCACAGGTGTGCCCACCATTTCTGAATTGTAGTTCATTCCAGATATAGTCCAGTTGACAACTGAGAATAGCCATCACACAACTTCTGTTTGAGAGTTTTGCGTTAACATTATCTTATAGAGCTATCATAATATTGTTTGTGTTATTGACGAAAATGCAATGTAGCACACAGCAGTACTTTTGACTAGCAGGGTAAAGTATTAAAACATATTACAAGCATGTCATTGTAGCCCTGATTGCACCCATCAGTCATCACACAATAACTACGAAACCTAACATCTTTCATCCTTTCATGTAATTGTATCTCATGCAAGCTGGATTACTGGTGAATTTTAACAAGGAGCCATAATGAATGGGTTGTGCAAGAGTAAATGTCACAGCCTTATCCACCTTAATCCAACTCAAGCTAAAAAGTTATTTCCAACTGTAGATGCCATTAGGCTATTACAGATCTGTCTGTGATAATGGTTATTTTTGCTTGCTTGCTTACTTGATGGAATGTAGAAGACAAACTTCTGAGTATGTCTGTGAGGGTCTTTATCTGAGAGAGAGTTTTAAACTGAGACTGGAAGATACACCCTGGAGGTGAGTGTCGTTATTTTATAGGCTGAGGTCCCATACTGAATCAAAAAGAAGAAAGTGAACATATAAGCATCCATTTTTCCTGGGCTTTCTGACTGTGGATGTTGTGTGACCATCAACTTCATACTCCCACTACCATGCCTTCCCTGCCGTATGGTCCGACACTCAAACTGTGAAATAAACTTCCTTCCTTAAGCTGATTTTTCAGATAGCTTATTGTAGTAATGAAATAATAACCATGACAGAAAACCAATAACAGTAGTGGGACCACCGTTTCCAGAAATACACATATTCAGGTATGTGTCTATTACATGCTCTGAACAGGTTGTGACTGAAATGTTGAAGAAGACTTGTAGACTAGGAAAGTCCTAGAATCCTATAAATGAGCCATTTGGGTGCTGAGAGAAATGTGGACTATGGAGACGTAGCTCATGAGGTTTCAGAGGGAAACAAGTATTTTGTCCAGAACTGGATTGGAGGTCATTCTTGCTACATCCTCACCAAAGAGTCTAGCTTCATTCTGTCCATGTGATGGGAACTTGCATGAATCTTGATTCAAAGGTAATAGACCAGGTTAGTAAGATGGCTCAGCAGGTAAAGACACTTGCTGGAAAGTCTGATGGCCTGAATTTGATCCCTGGGACCCACATGGTAGAAGAAGGGACCAACTCCCGCCACTTGTCTTCTGACATCCACTCATGTACATGGCCCATGCACTCCCTTCCTTCTTACAGATAAATGCATAAAAAAATGTAATCAAAATTTTTAAATGATGGATTGATTTGTTTTGTGAGATGATTTTCAACACAGTATAGCATTCAGGCTGCGCTATGGTTATCTCTCACTGCTGTTTTCCTGATCTAGAAGGAGAAAGGTCAGCAAGTCGAACAAGAGAGATGTGAAAAATGTGTCGCAAGGTGCTAACTTAAAACACTCACGTAGATCCCAGGAATAGAATAGAGGACCCAAAAATAAACCTACATGTTCTCAGACACCTAATCTTTGATAAGGATAAAAAATAAATAAAATCAATGTTTAAAAAAGCTGGAGAAAATACAACCCTCTTTAACAAGTGGTACTGGGAAAACTATCCACACAAATGTAGAAGAACAAAAGTAGGTCTATAACCTCATCCTGTGCCTGCCCCCAAAATCAATTAAGAATGAAATGAGAAACACTTGACGATATAGGCATAGAGACAGACACTGAGAGGATGACTGATTGCTCAGAAAATAGATGCATAGGCTTGAAAAAAATGTTAAACTCTACAACAAAAGAAACAATTTTTCTTAGGAAAAAAATGTAGGAAGTAAGACACAGCCTACAAATAAAATAAGCCTCCCCCCCTTTTTTTTTTAGCTATTCAGCTGACAAGATTACTGTCTAGAACATACAAAGGACACAGAGCCAGTGAGATGGTCCAGGAGGCAAAGGTGCTCACCCAAAGCCTGACGGCCTGAGTGTAAACCCACATAAAAATGGAAGGAGAGAATCAACTCACAGAGCTGTTCTCTGATTTCCACACATGGACCATGGTGCACATATGTGCATCTCTGCCCTAAATACATACAAAGAAAAAAAATGTAGTTCAAGGCTGTCCTCTAGTAGATAGCAATTACAAAGTCAACATAAGCTGCATGAGACTCAGAAACACAGCAACTACAATACCAAATGAAATAGTTCTCAGTGACATGGCTTGGTAGGCTTTTTCTCTGCCTTGGTGATGCAGATGCAGAACGGTAGATAGAAGCAGGTTCATCAGGAAGATGCTCTGGGTTCACTGATCTCACAAGTGGAGGTCAGTAAAGTTACAAGTCAGGGCTAAAGCAAGAGGCTTTTATAGAGTTTAGGCAAGGAGTGATGGGTGGTGTACCAGCTAGGATCTGGGATTGTGTCCACACATGGTCAAAAACTGAGTTCCTGGGTGGGCACTCTTGACCATAAATGAACAGATGCAGGGTGAAGATGTGAGTCCAGTGTTTTTGTTTTTTGTTTTCAAATGGGTTGGGGAGTTTTCTCTATGCTGGAGGGGTTAGGGGAAGGAGGGCAGATGGGGTTTCCTAGCTTGTGTGAGGGGTGACCAGGGGTTCCAGCTTAACAGTCTTTAATCCCAGAACTTGGGATGCAGAGGCAGATGGATCTCTGTGAGTTCAAGGCCACCCTGGCCTACATAGTGAGTTTCAGGACAGCCAGAGTTATGTAGAGAATCTGTCTCAGAAAAAAAAAAAATTCTTGAAAAAAGAAATACAGATGGTCAGTAAATATATAAAGAATATTGAAAATCCTTAAACCACTGGGAAAGTGCTGTGAGATTCCATCTCACTCAAGTCAGACCACCATTAAGAAAACAAATAGATGCTGGGTAAGCTTATACAATATCGATGGGAATACAAATTATTCCAGCCAGTGGAAGTCGGTATGGAGAGTCTCCAAACTATTTCAAGGAGTTCTTTGACCCAGATATTTCAGTGCTATAGTTTTACTATAACGTATTTCTTATGAATTGACAGCATATGTACTCAAGCGTGTGCACTTGTGTTAGGTCAAATGCTACACTCAGAGACTAGGTGGCACATTTGTGACACTACTGGATATATATCCAAAAATACTTGTGTGTCTGTTTATGGCAGACTAGACAACTTACAGAATTAGCCTAGATTTCAAACAGATGACTGTGTTTTATTCAAACACAACAAAATTAAGGTTGTTTTTCTTCTTCTTCTTCTTCAGGAAAATGGGTATAACTGGAGATCATCATATGAAATGAAATAAGTTAGACTCAGACAAATACCATATTTTCTCACCATATATCTTAAATTCTATGGAGATACATAGAGTCATGTGTGCACGTATATGACATGAACATAAGCAGCAAGACTGTACAAACAGAATAGTGGAGGAGGGAGAAAGGGGATGGCAGGGTGTGTGTGGTCAAATTACATGATATACTTGCATTAAGATGTCTTTGTGAAACCTATCATGCATAATGAATATACATCAACATTTCCAATTAATTTAAATATTTACATTTATTTGCTTAATGGTTGTCTTAGGCATTGTTTTATTGCTGTGAAGAGACACCATGACCAAGAGAAGTCTTATAAAAGAAAGCATTTAATTGTGGCTGGCTTACAATTTCAGAGGGTGAATCCTTTATCATCACGGAAAGAATGGTGACATGCAGTCAGACATGAGGATGGAGAATAGCTGAGAGTTCTACATCCAGATTTGGAAGCAGCAAGAAGAGCAAGACTAGCTTGGGCTTTTGAAGCATCAAAGCCTACCCTCAGTAGCACACTTCCTCCAACAAGGTCACGCCTACTCCAACAAAGCCACCCCCACTTTTTCTCAAGTAGTGGCACTCCCTGATGACTCAGTATTTAAATATAAGCCTGGCCGTGCTGTGGTGGCGCACGCCTTTAATCCCAGCACTTGGGAGGCAGAGGCAGGCTGATTTCTGAGTTCGAGGCCAGCCTGGTCTACAGAGTGAGTTCCAGGACAGCCAGGGCTATATGGAGAAACCTTGTCTCTAAATAAATAAAAAATAATAAATAAATGCCTGTGGGACCATTCTTATTCAAATCAACACAGTGCTTGTGCACAGTGGTTGCATATAAGGACACACAACACACAAGGACACATAAACATCCAACAGTACATATGTGGAGGTCAGACAACTTGCAGGAGTCAATTCTCATCTTTCAGCTTGTGAGTTCTGGGCGCTGAACTACAGTAGTGACACAGTGACAGGTGCCCTTATTCACTGGACCAACTCCATGGCTCACTGTCATTGCTCCAGAGGTGATGAGACCTGAAAGAATGGAGCCAAAGAATAAGGCAGACAAAAGTCTCATTCAATCACTACCTTTATTTACAGCATCAGAAAATTTACACTTTTAGGGTAAAGAAAGGTCATGTGAGTAAAGTTCATATGAGTTCAGGCCATAAACATTGTGAATATTAATAGCAAGTGCCAGTGGGTAAGCTGAAGCAAATCCACTCCTATCTTCTACACCTGGGAGGGACACAAAAAATATTCCATGAAAATTCCATCAGTCAGTAGACTCTTGTTCTATTTTCTTGGATTTTTCTCACAAACACTCTACATTTTCTTCACACAGCTCCATCCCTGGACTATGTTCTGATCAGTCACTTAAAAAACTTTTATAATGTGGGCTGGAGAAATGGCTCAGAGTTTAAGAACAGTTGCTGCTCTTGAAGAGGACTGGGTCCCAGTATCCATATGATAGCTCACAACCATCTGTAACTCCAGCAACAGAAGCTCCAATGGCATCTTTTGGCCTCTGTGGGTACTCGGCCTGCATGTGGAACACATAAATACAGACAAACACATATAAATAATATAATTTTTTAAAAATCTGTTTCTGTGTTTTCCTAGATGGCCTGAAACATTGTTGAATAGACCAGGTAGACCTCAACTCAGAGATTCACCTTAATCTATCTCCTAAGTGCTGGGGAAATATCTTTTTAAAACATTTATGCCAGGTAGTCATGGTACATGCCTTTAATCTCAGCACTCTGGAGGTTAAGGCAGGTGGATCTCTAAGTTCAAGGTTAACCTGGTCTACAGAATGAGTTCAAAGTTAGTCAATGCGACACAGAAAAACCCTGTCTCGAAAAACAAAAAACCAAACAAACAAAAAATTAAAAAAATTTAAAAAAGAAAATGATTATCTCTCTTAGGGGTCAAATAAATAAAAGATGCAAGTTCCTGTCCAGCTGGCTGGAGGGCATAGGTAAGAGCTGGTCCCCAAGAAGAATATTTTGTGAGATGCAAAGCAAATTTGACTTTGATGGTAAATATGAAAGCAAAGTCACCAAATGCCTTTTCCCAGATAGTAGATCCCCAGTTAGAGGTTGAAAGGAGTCCTGTGAGATGTCCTAGGTCGTACTTTTAGCTTTGTTTTCCCAGTGTATAAATTTTTTGGTGGTGTCTACTGGAACTCATTTAGTTAACTTTCTGTATGTAAGTATAATAAGCAGCCTGTATTTTCAGAGTCGAAACATCCTCTTGAGGGAAAGCCATGTGATTTCCTTGGTGCAAGTGCACTGTCCTTGGACACCATGTTTAGGTACCAAAACCACTGTTGCAAAGATAGAGCTCTTACATCAAAGGGGAGATGAGATGATTTGTTTTAGAGCAAGATATGAGTGACCATGTCCTGTGAACACATATGTGTCCCCATGTAGTAACAGTTCTTTGTAACTTTTTCTACATGGACACTTTAAGACACATGGTAGAAACATCCCTAGTCAGGTTACCACAAAGCAGATAAGTCTCTGTTGTGGTCCTCAGATGTTTGTCTGATGACATTCTAAGCCTTTGTGTTGGTACAGCGTTAACAGCAAAGAGGGTTAAGGGGAGGTGACTGTCATTCTCCCTAACACACATGAACTTCTCAGGAGTAGACATTCACAGTGTCAGGGTTCATATTGGAGTCTCTTCTTTCTGGGCTCCTTTGTAAACCAAGAGTTCTTGGTAAGAGACCATGAAGACTTGTATGTATGGAATCTCTGACCATTTTTATCTCACGAAGTAAGTCTGATTGTACTACAGTGTAAGTAAGGCTTCCACTAAACAGCCATCACTCTAGTTTGTCTGATTTATATTGTAACCAATCTATTTTGTAAGAAAATAAATAAAAGTGCCTTTTCTCTTTAGCTTATCTGGGCCAAATTTGTTTTGGTAGTTAAATATATAGCCAATTGGAGGTATTGAATGAGTATTCTAATAGAGATCCAAGGACAAGAAGGATAGTGGTCATTGAAAAATTTTTAAAGTATGTATATACTTTTAGAGGTATTCTTATCCATGACTCAGCCTTAGGGTGCCAGACCTCTCTATATCTTAGATGGGCATACACACCTTTTCCTGTTATGTCCCATCTCCAAACATGACAGCCTGTCCTTAGAAGTACCAGATACCCCGCAGGTGATTGTGAGCCATCATACAAATGCTGGGAACCAAATCCAGGTCCTCTGGAAGAGCTGCCAGTACTCTTATCTGCTGAACAGTCTCTCTAGCCCTATGCATTAATTTTAAATGCCACCAGGTTTCCTTCTTGTCACACGAGTGTCCTCTCAAAGACATTTGTGTCCGTTAGAGTTATAATCATAGCATTGACCACTGAGCTCAGGCTATAGGGGTTCTGCAATGTGTTCTGGGATGTATGCATTCCACAGTGGAAGTGTGTAAGAGGCCAGGATGCTAAGTAGGAACTGGAAAAGTGTACTTAAATGTTCTGGGAATAAATGAGGACCTGTGGCTTCACACCCCTCTCCATGTTCATGCTGGAGATTTGAAACCATGAAAGTAATGTATGTCCGCTTAGGACGTTTGTATTTCCGGGATCCAATGTAATTTGCACATGTCCAGATGCCTTTGCTCCCAGAGCTTGGAGATGACATATATTCCCACAAATAAGGTGTGTTAAATTTGAGTCACTCAGTGCATGGCAGATTCCATCTTGGAGGAACTGGAGGATCTGGGAGATGTCATTGTGATAGGCAGTGGGGAGGGCTCAGGATATGCAGCATTCCCAGGCAAGCTGTCAGAGGCCTACTGACCTTCACTGGGTTAACTCTCTGGGGAAGGTTGTATAAACGCTTAATTATCAGCTCAGCAATTAGTAGACTGTGCTAATATATCTCTTTCAGAGATAAACTGAGTCTCCTCTTCCCTGATCCCAGGGGTTGAAGCTAAAGAGAGAACTTGTAAGCCCTCACAAACCCATGAGTTCATTCTGTGGTCTAGGTAGACTCATGTTTGCCTAGACCTGAATGCCCCCCCACTAGCATGATATAAATTAAGATCCACTTATAGAAGACTACAGAGAGAGGGTACCATATGCATTTTCCAAATCTTCTGGTGTTACTTATTAGGGTCATTTCTCAATGACATGGCACATTGTCCAAGTCAGAATTTATGCCTAGATGTGCCTCTGCTGCCCCCTAATATTTAATGGGGAGAATCTTCACAGGTTCTGATTACACAAAAGTCTGTCAACTCATTCATGTCTTGGAGAGAGACTTGAAAGATATGTGGGTGTTCATTCAGACTGTCCATGAATGGAGGAAAGATGTATGACATACAGTATATCATAGTCCTGTGCTACCAGCCCCAACATAGGCCTTTTCGTTGGGTTGTTTCTCTTTTCAGGTTTGATTTTACTTTTATGGTTATATTTATATAGACTGTTAGGTGGGATGGGGTGTGTGTGTGGTACATATACATAAATGTTCAAGTATAGGCATAAATTTATAGAGCCAGAGGTAGACATTAGGTGTCTTTATCATTCTTCATTTTGTTTTCCTGAGAGATAGTCTTTCATTTAACCAAACGCTCACTACTTCACCTAGGCTAGCTGGATAGCGAGTTCTCAGGATCCACCACTCTTTACTCCCCAGTACTGGGATTACGGATGGACAAAACCATGCCAGCTTTTGATTCAAGCTCACGTCCTCACAGTTGCATAGAAAATGCTTTTTACCCACTGAGCCATCTTTGAGATCTCTATTACTCTTTTTTAAAAAGACTTCATTTTATGTATACAAGTGTCTTAAATAGGGTTTCTATTGCTGCAACAATACACCAAAGTGACTTGAGGGAAGGGTTTATTTGTCTTTCACATTGTAGTCCATCACTGAAGGGAATCAGGACAGGAACTCAAGCTGGGCTGGAACCTGGAGGCAGTTGCTGATGCAAAGGGGATGAAGAGGTGCTGTTTACTGGCTTGCTAGCCTACTTTCTCAGGAGCACCAGCCCAGGGATGGGCCCACCACAATGGGCTGGGTTCTTCCCAAACAATCACTAATGAAGAGAATCCCAGGCCTGCCTACAACTGGATCTTGTCAAGCTATTCTCTTCATTGGGGTTCCCTTCTCTTAGATGACTTTAGTTTGTGTGAAGTTGTCATAAAACTATCCAGCACAATGCTTTGCCTACATAAATTTATGTCTACCATGTGCATGCCTGGTCCCCACAGAGATCAAAAGGTGTCAGCTCCCCCAGAACTGGCGTTACTGATGGTTGTGAGCAGCCATGAAGGTGCTGTGAATTGAACTTAGGACTTCTGGAGGAGCAGCTGGTGTGCTTCAGTGGCTAGGAGCCATCCCTCCAGTACATCCATTACTTTAACTCTATTTTAAAAGTAATAAAAAAATCTTTTCATGTTTATTCATCTGCGGACTTTGTATTATGATTTTATATTATTATATTGTGATTCCTTGGGAAGTTGTAGTATTTTCTTAAGATTTATTTATTTATTTTATTTATGAGTACACTGTCGCTGTCTTTGGACACACCAGAATAGGGTATCCAATCTCGTTACGGATGGTTGTGAGCCACCATGTGGTTGCTGGGATTTGAACTCAGGACCTCTGGAAGAGCAGTCAGTGCTCTTAACAGCTGAGCCATCTCTCCAGCCCCGTAGTGTTTTCTTGAATCCATGAGTTAGCCAAGAATAGGATATTTACAGTCAGTTGTCTTTGACACATAATACTGAATATAAATTAAGCTGTACCTTCTATTAAACACTAGCAAGACAGTAGTGAGGAGGAGTAGTGTGTGTGTGTGTGTGTGTGTGTGTGTTGTGACAAATACATTATCTCTCTGATTTTGTGTTCTCAAGGATAAGGCCTTGGGTTAACGAGCAGTATGTCATTGCAGGGGTTGGTATCGTTTGAGGATGTAGCCATGGAATTCACTTGGCAGGAATGGCAGGAGCTGGATGCTGCTCAGAGGACCCTGTACAGGGACGTGATGCTGGAGAACTACAGGAGCCTGGTGTGGTTGGGTGAGTCTGAGCCCTCTGCAGCTCTCATTAGCAGTTACTTTCTTCTTTGCTGATAAGGACGGTAATCGGTGCAATCTTTTCATACCAGTAGGTACTATTCATTTTTAACTGACATGTAGTACTGGGACTAAACAACATTAGAAATTACTGCTCCCTTTCACTGTACCCAGGATGTACTCACCAGCCCGCTTCCCCTACTCGTTTTCCATATGGTGTAACCACCATTCTGTCTTTTACTTCTCTGATTCAACTTAAGCTTTCAAGTGTAATGAGAGCGTGCAGCACTGCTTTTTGCTTCTCTCTCTTTTTTCCTTCTTAATTTTTTTAAACAAGATATATTTCACTAATGTATTGTCGCTTTCCTGGGGAGACATAGAAGAAACCGTGACCACGTCAAATAAGTGCCAGCTGACAGAAAAAATATCTGTCAGTTCTACTTTGTTAGTTCCAAAGTTAGCTTACTAAGAGCACACACACTTAAGCGGGAGAAGCCATTATTGGAATTTCATGTCTTGTGTTAATGACCGTCAGAAAAGGGAATGTTAACATCCATGACTATTATCACAGACCGAGACGTCTGCTGCTGTATGGTTCACTCCATTCTATTGCCATAAATGGGCCCGTGCCTCCTGTAGGCCACAGCTGTCTTGCTTCAAGTTGGTGACAAATGTTCACAGAGAAACTAGCTGTACTATACCTATAACACTCTCCCTTTCTGTCATGTGACAAAATTTTCACTTATTTTAATAGAAAATATTCCATTTCTATATATACTACATCTTATATTTTTTAATATTCCTGGGTTGGTGGACACCTACGTTGATCACACATTATTGTTTTGTGAACAATACCATAATGAACACAAGACTGAGGGTCTTAAACCAGGAATGAATGGTGGTACCTGCCTGTAATCCTAACACTTGGGGGTGGGAGGCAGATCCAAAGTGTAGCGCTCTATGCGTATGGAGCTGTATCTGGCTTCTTTGTCCTGCTGGTGTGTGTCTCTTTTTATGCTGAATCCAGACTGTTTGAGTTATTGTATCTTTGGAGGATGCTTTGAAGACATGTATTAGAATGACTCTTAGTTTTTTTCTTTTTGTTTGAAGTTGCTTTCACAGTTTTAGATCTTATGATGTTTAGGACAGTATTTATTTTTCAGTTTTTCAAACAATATGATTGGTACTGAAATGGGAATTTCATTAAATCTGTAATTCACCTTGGTTAGTTGGAGATATTCATAATTTCCTTTTAATCCATGAGTGTGGTCAATTCTCAGTACCCACATCAGATGGTTCACAATTTGCCTGTAAACTTTCTCTGAGGGCAAGTACTCAACTCCCTCCTCTGGCCTCCACCATCATCTACACACAGAGACACACAAACATAAATAATAAAAAAACATAAATATTTAAAAATATTTTATAGCTATTGCAGATTGGATTCTGAATTTATTTCTCAGCAATTTTACTAGTAGTAGGCATATAATTTCAGATTTGGGTGTTTTTACTTTGTATTCTGTACCTTTGGTGAACTGATTCAACTATTCCGACTGTTTCTATTTTTATTTATGTTTTTTGTTTCTTGTCTGTGTAAGAATCACTTAACCTACAGAAAAGGACAATTTTGAAGTCACCCTTCCCGGTGTGAATTGCTTTTATTTATTTCCCTGACTCTACTATTACATCTTCCACTGCTTATACTGAAGACAAGGGTTGAAAAAGTGCATCTTTGTCTTGTTTGAGAACTTAGAGGAAATACACTCTGGTTTTCCTCATCATTGACCTGTGGACTGTGGGTTTGTTCTGTGTGACTGCTATAGTACAGAAATACAGTCTTTCTGTCGCTAACTATTGAGTTTCATGAAGATAGGATGCTGAACTTCCTCATGTCTTTTCTACACGTGGATGGCAGTGCTCACACAGCTTTCCATTCTTCATTCTGTTGATAGGGTGATGCTGTGAATTTCCATAACATGAAAATTGTATCCCTGGAATAAATTACAGAGAATCGTGGCTTAGGGGCTGGAAGAAATGGCTACGTAGTCAAAAGCACTTTGTTGCTCTTGCAGAGGACCCAGATTCGATTTCTAGCACATACTTTGTGGCTCACAACCATCCATAACTCCAGTTCCAAGGAATCCAGTGTCATCTTCTGACCTCCAAGGGCACTAGGCATACACATGATACACAGACATACATGCAGGAGAAACACTCCTAAGATAAATAAATCAAAAATAGAATCATTGTTTTAATCTTTATATATTCCATTCTATTTAATTTCCTGTCTTGTTGAGAACTGAGGTCTATTAGTCTGTAGTTTGCTGTGTCCACACCAGCATTTTAAATCACTGTAGTGTTGGTCTGTAAGGCTACGGCTGACTTGTCTTACTTTTCCATTGCTATCAGGAGACTCCATGATCAAGGTAACTTATAAAACAGAGCATATGATTTGGGGCTTCCTTATTTATAGTTTCCAAGGGTAAGTCTGTAACCATCATGGCAGGGGGCATAGCAGCAAGCATTCAGGCAAGAATGGCACTAGAACCGTAGCTAAAAGCTTATATCTTATCCACAAGTGGTGGGAGGGAGGGAGGGAGGGAGGGAGGGAGGGAGGGAGGGAGAGAGACTGAGAGAGACTGTGCCTGGCATGGGCTTTAGAAACCTCAAACCTCACCTGTAGTGACACATTTCCTCCAACAAGGTCACACCTCCTAGTCTTTCCCAAACAGGTCCAACAACTTAGAGCTAAATATTCAAATATATGAT
This sequence comes from Grammomys surdaster, assembly GCF_004785775.1. Classification (NCBI taxonomy): domain Eukaryota; kingdom Metazoa; phylum Chordata; class Mammalia; order Rodentia; family Muridae; genus Grammomys; species Grammomys surdaster. Next base: position 10,554 of record NW_021627516.1, on the reverse strand, counting down.
CATATGGGGTCATTCTCATTCAAACCACCACGCTACTTTAATGGTGTTTTATAAATCAGTATAGGTTTTTCTCTAGCATATTTTAGTATTTTGTCCATGGAGTTTTGTCTGTTTGACTCTAATATGACTCAAAATTATTCCTGGTCCAGTCTTGTAGGAGTTCTTTAGCATCCTCGGTCTGGACATACGCATCTTCTTATATGTGAAATCCTTACATTGAATGTCTGTGTTGATGTCCCCTTTCCTTCTGGAGCACCGTGATGAAATGCTCGCTCTCTCCACAGTGCATGTCCATCCACAGCCTCATTGTTCTTTATATTTCTTTCAGTTTTGTAAACCTGCATGGCTTATTTTTAAATTGCCTGAAATTCATTCTCCTGATTGAATGGTTGCATCCATCAAGATAATGTACTCTTCTACTATCTCCTGAATTGAGACCTCTTCTTCCAAAACTTCTGGCTAGTCCTCATTTGTGGTCACTATCTACCTTCTCCATTTCTCTTAAAGATCATGAGTTATCATTCCAATTGTCTTAGTAGGGTTTCACTGCTGTGTACAGACACCATGACCAAGGCTACTCTTTTTTTTTCCAAATTTTTTATTGGATATTTTATTTAGTTACATTTCAAATGTTATCCCCCTTTCCAGTTTCCCCTCTGGAAAGCCCCTATCCCATCCTCCCTCCCCCTGCTTCTATGAGGATGCTCACCTATCTGCCCGCCCACCCACTCCTGCCTCTCTGCCCTGGCATTCCCCTACACTGGGGCATGGAGCCTTCCCAGGACCAAGGGCCTCTCCTCCCATTGATGTCCGACAAGGTCATCCTCTGCTACATATGTGGCTGGAGCCATGGGACACTTCATGTGTACTCTTTGGTTGGTGGTTTAGTTCCTGGGAGCTCTGGAGGGTCTGGCTGGTTGATATTGTTGTTATACCCAAGATACAATTCACAGACCACATGAAGCTCAAGAAGAAGGAAGATTAAAGTGTGGATGCTTCAGTCCTTCTTAGAAGGGAAACAAAATACTCACAGGAGGAAATATGGAGACAAAGTGTGGAGCAGAGACTGAAGGAAAGCCCATCCAGAGACTGCCCTACCTGGGGCTCCATCCCATATGCAGACACCAAACCCAGACACTATTGTGGATGCCAAGAAGTGCTTGCTGACAGGAGCCTGATATGTCTCCTGAGAGGCTCTTTCAGAGACTGGCAAATACAGAGGCAGATGCTCGCAGTCAACCATTGGACTGAGCATAGGGTCTTCAATGGAGGAGTTAAGAGAAAGGACTGAAGAAGATGAAGGGCTTTGCAACCCATAGGAAGAATAACAATATCAAGGCTTCTCTTATAAGGACAACATTTAATTGGGGCTGGCTTACAGGTTCAGAGGTTCAGTCCATTATCATCAAGGTAGGAGCATGGCAGCGTCCAGGCAGGCATGGTGCAGGAGGAGCTGAGAGTTCTACATCTTCATCTGAAGGATGTTAGCAGGAAAATCACTTCTAGGCAGCTAGGATGAAGCCCGTGCCCAAAGTAATACACCTATTCCAACAAGGCCACACCCCCCAACAGGGCCACACTTTCTAGTAGTGCCGCTCCCTGGGCTGGGCATATACAAACCGTCACACCAATGTCTCTAGTTTTGGATTTTTGCTTGTTTGTTGTTGGTTTGTTTGGTTTGGTTTTCTTCACTTCTGTTTCTTCAGGTTTTGTTACTTCATTGCATTAGGTTATGTAATATACAATTTAATCCCACATAAGAGTGATACCTCAACAAGTGAAGACTGTGATGTAAACCCTCTCTAACTCAAGTTCTGATCCACCCATTGTGGCAAAGACCCTGAAAATAGGACTGTTGTCTCTGTCCATAAACCTGACTTAGCACTTTGGTACAAATATTTTATTATTTCCCATTTACAGGGCACTGTTTTGCCAAACCTGAATTGATCTCCAAGTTGGAAGAAGGATTTGAACCGTGGGGTGTTGCAGAGGCCACAGAACAGCGCCTACCCGGTGAGTCAATGCCGTTGGGCAAGAGTCAGCGAGACGTGAGCTCCTCATGTGTCAGTCATGTTTCAATGTTTCATCAACTTTTAACAAAGCCAGCTCTAGACAGAGTGGGCTCGTGAGTCAGACGCTCATTTTATAAACTATCCAAATTGGGATCTCTTGTCTAACCGTTTCCCTGTTTTGGTTTGGTTTGGTGGTTGTTGTTGAAGATTCGTTGTTTTTGCCCAAACTCTCTACTGCTCTGTGGGACTTCTCATGCTTTCCCTATTTTTTTATCTTTTTTTTTTTTCTTAAGTGCTGAGGATCAAACCCAGGGCTTTAGATATTCTAAAAAAGCACTCTAGCAACTGAGTTACATCCCCACCTCCACTTCTCACTTGTCCTTTCCTCCTTTTCATAGACTAATTTCTATTAGGTGTTCGTTGACTTTTTCTTATTTATTATTTATTTGGTTCTTTCTCTTTGATTGTTGTACAGGTTGTTGTCTTTGTGATTGTTTGGGTAGCAATAGTGATCACACTAATGTATCATCCTTTGGAATTTATATTCAGTGAGAAAAAAATGAAACAAAGAAAGAAGGGTCACAAAGATTTTTTTTAGCAGGAGGAGGGGGAAAAACAGGGGTTATATTTTAAGAAGAGCATCGATTGAGCCAGCATCCAGTGAGTTACTTACTTACCAACTAAGCACTGCATCGTGATTGGAAGAGCTACTTTTTTGTCATCAACATAGGCCAGGGTCACAATTGTCTGTAGCCAAGCCTGTGTGTGATTTTCTTAGTTAGTGATTGATTTGGGAAGGGCTTAGCCTACTGTGTGGGGTACCACCCCTGGACAGGTGGCTGTGGGTGCTCTAATAGAGCAGGTTGAGCAAGCCATGGGGGGCAAGCCAGAGACCAGTGCTCCCCCATGGTCTATGCTTCAGATCCTGCCTCCAGGTTCCTGCTTTGATTTCCTGTCCTGGTTTCCAACAGTGTTGGAGTATGAGCAAAATGTGTAAAGCAAATAAACTCTTTCCTCCACAGGCTGCTTTTGTTTATGGTGTTTTATCCCAGCAATAAAAACCCGTGATCTTGCTTAACTTAGATATACAAATGTGAAAAAACAGTGGTCCACCGTTTTAAAGTTTTAAAATACAGTTATCATTGCAGTTACCTGCGAAATTTTTAAGAAAACAAGGAAAGAATGAATCAGAGGTTCAGGAAGAAAGTGGCAATTAGAAGGTTTTACTAATTTGGAATGCGAAGACCAGCATGTAACAAAGAAGAGAATATATTCTGAGGACAGAGAGACAACAAACCCATATGATTAGGAAGACGTTGTGGGGATAGCTGAAAGACAGAAAAACAGAAAGGCAAAGTAGACAAAAATGGGAGACACTCAAGTCCAACCTCATCCCCTGGGAGCAAGGGAAACCTAAAGCCACACCCACAGTCTGGCCCGGAGATTGCAGGGAGCCCCGTGGCTGGTGGATCCACATTCCTCTGCTAGCGAGTTCCATGACCACTCCACCGTTGCGGTGGTTTTGTCTGACTTTCTTTTACTGCAGACTATCGTGGAGAAGTCCTTTGCATTCCTCCATATTTCTTGGGATGCTAGGAGCAGCTGACACCTTCAGAGTGGTCCCATTATTTTAGACTGAGGTGTTCTTGGAGCCTGAAAGTTGAAAATAATCACAAAACAAGGAGGTGCTGAACACACTCGCAGGGTTTCTATGCAGGAAAACGGCCACAAGACACAGTTGTGTTGGTTAGCAGGGTCTGGTGCCAAGTCACCGAGAAACTTAAGCCAGAGGAAATTCAGAGGGTGGAGAGCGTCTGCTGGTCTTTCTCCCTATGCTGAGCTGAGCCCCAGTCATTGCTGGGTTTCCTCAGAGAATAACAGCAAGACTCAGCCTGCAATCAGCAGGCTTTAGACTTCCACAGTCTAAAAGCTCAGTCAGACTCAAGTGGACATCACCTTCCCTCCATGCACAGATTAATCTCTGGAGCAAGTGGGAGCCTGTCTGGCACACATACCACGAAGTTCGCTGAGGTTAGCAATGACTCTTTTTATGAAAACAGGAAAAATTCAAAATGAAATGAAGCCCTGTCACTTAGAACATAAGGGCCCAGCCCTTTGTCAACACTCAGAACCAAGCACCCAGCATGCAGCACCCAGCATGCAGCACCCAGCATGCAGCACCCAGTATGCAGCACTCAGTACTACCTGATAAGACCAGTGATATTCGACTCCAGGCAGAACTTTAGTCTCCACTCCTTGCTGCTGAAGGCAATGTTAGATTCAAAGCTTCACCAGTTCCTTCTATGACCTATTTTATTTTTGCTGGGTAATCAACATTACTGTTTACTTTCATTTTCTAAGTATTCTATTGTATTTCAGTCTCCTTGTACCTCTATTTTTACGTGTTTTGTTCTTACGATGCAAATTCTTTTTAACTTACATTTTTATATTATATTATACTATAATGTTACATATTTTATATATAATTGATATAATAAAATAATAGAAATATATAAACTTATAAATACTAACTTATATTAAGTTCTAAAGTAAGTGCTTTTAACTTATATGCTTTCTCCTATGCATGCCTTTTTGGGGCCTGCATTTTCTTTTACTTTATTTTATTTTTGAGACATGTCTGTCTATGGTGGCCCTGGCTTTCCTGGTCTCACTATGCAGATCAGGCTACCCTTAGACTCACAGAGTTCTGCCTGCCTCTGCCTCCCGGGTGCTGGCATTAAAGGCATGTGCCACCATGCCTGGCCTTTTCCTGTGTTATTTAACTTCCATTCACTCTTGTACCCCTTTCTCTCCCTCCTTCCTTTAGTTCATTCTTTCATTATTCATTTAACTTTTCTTTTTAACCACACCGTTTATTCGCCACTGTTTATGGCATCGGAGGGGTTGGCAACTGTGTTTATGTTTTATGTCTGTATCTGGTTTGTTTAAATGGCAGTGTTCAATTTGTGTGTGTGACCTCTTTAATGTGCTCTTGAATTGGGTTTTCAAGAATTATTATGGATGTTTGCATCTGTGGCCGTAAGGAAATTTGTCCTATCATTTTCTTATATCTTTACCAGGTTTGGGTATTAGGACAGGGTCTGAGTCTCAGGATGAGTTGGGTGTAGTGTGTTGCAGTAAAACTCCAACCCCAATAAGCCCATACAAAGAGCACACAACTCAGATACAATATTTATAAGCTGCACACCTAGACTGGGCAGATACACCACTACTCCATTCTGTTCCCCAGCTGGGAGATCTCTTGCTACTTGTGGCTTCTCCGGGTCACGTGGTTCTGCTCCATCTCCGGGTCACGTGGTTCTGCCCCGTCTCCGGGTCACGTGGTTCTGCTCCGTCTTCCTTGCCCCTCTATTTCCTTCATCTTCCCCTGTCTCCCCTGTCTCCTTGTCTCCTCTCCTCCTTCCTCTCTTCCCCTTCTCTAAAACCTCCAGCCCCACCTTTCCCTGCCAGTGCCCAATCACAGGCTCTAGGCTTTATTTATTTGGCCAGTTAAAATGGGGAGAAAGTTCACATGAAATCACCTGAGTACACGATCCACTCCTGTCAGGACAGCACCTCTTGAGGAAACAAAATTATCATCAAAACACAAACAGCACCAGGACAATCCACATCAGTACTGTTCCTCTTCCTTTACAGGAAACCGTGAGGAACGCACTGTTGTCAGATACTCTTTAAAGAGACGGGAGAACTCCACACTGAATCCATCTGATTCTGAACTTCTCTTGATTGGATTTTTCACTACTGTTTCAATCATTTTTTTTAATGTATTACACTTACAGTTATGGACTTTTGACCAGGTTTATAGTAGTGGGCATAAAATACTTCCTGTGAAGCAAGCCTCATATCCAGGCAAAAACATGGCTGCTTATCCCCTTAACCCATCACTACCACTGTTGTGCCTGTAGGCACATCTCATCAGGAAGGTCAGTACTGTCACATGCAGGGTCTAGCACTGAGTGAGACCTCTGACGCCTTTCCTCCCCTGGAATCCTGAGTAGTGTTTTCTGGCACTGTGTAAGCTCACCAGCAGAGACAGAGCTTCCTACCCAGCTAAGGATGACCTCTGTATGTCCACACCTACAGTGAGTAGTGTCTTCAGTAGCAGAGTCCTACCAGCTAGTTATAGTGGGCAACCAAGAGTCAAATCAACAGGCTGCATTGTTTGGGGTGCCCCTGGGGACTCAGTGACCAATAACTCATAGGGAGGTATCCCATGCCTTGCACTGAGGTTTTCATTTGATAAATCATGACCTATCTCTCTCTCTCTCTCTCTCTCTCTCTCTCTCTCTCTCTCTCTCTCTCTGTGTGTGTGTGTGTGTGTGTGTGTGTGTGTCCCTCTGTCTGCGTGTGTGTATGTGTGTCTACTTAATATTTTACAAACAGACAGACAGAAACACACACACACACACACACACACACTGCCTATGTTCTGCTAGCTCCCATTTTCCTTCACAGTATCCTCTGTAGAGCTAGCTTATTGGTCATAAATTCCTTTAATCTTCTTCTCTGGGTTGACAGTTGATATTTCAGAGCCTTTCAGGGCTTGGAATACATCTTTCCAGGCACTTCTGACATTTAAAGTTTCTATGACACAATACTGCTATGCTGTTGGCCTGCATTTATGCATGATTTGACCTTTCTCTCTCGTAGTTTCCACATCCTTTCTCTACTTTTTAGTACTTTAATTATGATATGTTGTGGGAGCTGAGTTTCTTTTCAGGTCCAGTTTATTTGGTATTCTGTAGGCCTCTTGTGCCTAGATAGGCGTACCTTTTTCTAGATATTGGGACATTTCTTTTATGATTTTATATGTATGCCTTTGTTGTGATATTCTTTTTATGGCCATAATTCAAAGGTTATGCATTTTTATGGTGTCCCAAAACACTCCCATGTTATGTTCATAGTTTTAAATGTATCATTGACTTTTATTGGGTAATATAATTCCCTCCCTTGTCTTCTAGCCTGGACGCTGTTTTTCACATGATCCATTCTATTGAGGAGGCTTTCCACGGAAGTTTTCATTTGGCTTGTTGAGTTTTTAATTTCCAGTGTTTGATACAGTTTAAATTTTCTTCAGAAATTCTGTGTCTGTTGAATTCTGTTTTCAAGTCTTAGACTGACTTCATCTCATTCAGCTCTGTTTTTCTTCTCTTGGATTATATTCATATCTTATTTGAGTTGTTTGAACATAGTTAAGATCGTTCCTTTGAATTTGTTGCCTGAGAATTTTTCCAGATCATTCCATTGGGGTCATAACTGTGGGCTTAGTAATTGAGGGAGAGCAAGTTGTCATGATTTTCATGTTACATTTGTTTCTGTGCAAGCCTGACATGAAGCAATTTGTTCTTTGAGTTTTTCTTTCTTTTTTTTTTACTCAAATCCCTTTCTTATTCAGTGGAGGTTTGAGCACTGTTCAGGAAAGGACTAATATGTAAGAGGGTTAGGACTTTATTTCCTCTGTAGGGTCAGTATTGAGGCCTACAGGTTCTGTGCTTAGTAGTGTCTTTAGAGTACTTTACTGTCTGTGCTAACAGTCATGCAGTGATCAGCACAGCCCTTGCTGGCCTACTCTTTCACAGCTTCCTGGTATCTCTCAATGCCTGAATGTCCTTCTGTGAGTAAGCTGTGATTCACTGGTGGATTGGAGGCACAAGATTCTAGGGAATCTAGATGTGGAGTTATACAGCCTCTAGGATGAGGAGAGTGGCTCTATTTAGCTGCACTGGGAAGTGAGTTCCTGGAGGAGCCTGAAAAACTGTGGAAACAGACAACCGACTGTGGGCATTGGGATGCAGTATCCCGGAGAAGAAGGGTGGTCTGGCAACCATCATAGAGGAGCGAGATTCTGAAATAACCAGGTATAAAGTCTGTTGCCTGGCAGCACACAGAAGTATGATCTTGGAAAAGGCAGGTGTTCTATAGGATGAAAAAGAATGGGGCCTACCTGGAGGAACATGGAAGCAATATTTCAGAGAAGTCTAATGACCTATGATGTGTGAAGGTGTGGATCCTACCTCTTAATTCTTTATTTTAACATACAGCAAAGTTCACTCTTCTACTTAGTGTATAGCCATGTAACCATCACTACCACAATTAGGATATAGAAAAGAGTTTATGCACTCCCAGATACATTTTTATTTTTAAAAAAGACACAATTTCTCAGACTGATAGTCAAATTCTATAAATAGCTGTGGATGTCAAATGTAAATTTTTAATGTTGACTCTTAAAAGCATATGCCTCTTATTAAATGACCACTTCAATATCATTTTAGATGTCCATAAATGGAGTGCCCCAGTTGAAAAAAGCCAGCAAAGTCAAGAGAAGCATTTGAGGCAGGTCAAAATCACCAAGAGAAACACATCAAGTGAAGATAAGGTTGAAGTAGAAAGCACATACGATGTGAACTCAAACTGTATTTCAAATATGACTATGAAGCATGAAGTCTGTTCTAGAATGTTCCTTCAGGAGCTTGTCAATCCATTGCAAGATGTACCTTTGTCTACTGAGGCTGGTGAGAAGCAAGGTACAGAAGTACCTCATGATCTGAATGGAGCTCAGGAAGCTCTCTCATGTCCTGACCATTTTACTCACCACAGCAAGGATCAGTGTTGTTTTCAGCATTCTGGACCAGATGAAACCTTCCAGACGAAAGCAATATTAACACCTGAGACGTTTTATGTTCAGGAAGCCTCTAGGAAGTGCAATGACTGTGATAAATCCTTCGGTGAGGTAACACTTCCTGCCCAATATATGACTCAGTTAAGAAAGCAAACTCTGGGATGGAATATATGTCATCAAATGTTCCCTAACAAGATCGAGCTCAGCAACCATGACAACACACACATGGGAGAGAATGATTATAAATGTGATTATGAGAAACCCATCATTAACAAATCACTATACCTTACAAAACCTCAGGAAGCACATGTAGGGAAAGAGCCCCAAGCACACAAGGAAAACTTGAAATTCTTCTGCCTGGATGCTGAGCTGCAAACAGTTGATCAAAAACTTCACAGAGAGAAACAACTTTATGAATGTAAAGTATCTGGGAAAACCTTTTGCTGGGAGTCAGAGCACATCAACCAACAAAGATCGAATGCCTGTGAGAAAGCCTGTGGGGATAAGGAAAGTAGGGAAGCTAGCTATGATGAGTCAGCCCTCACCCCGCATCAGAGACTTTATACAGAGGAGAATGCCTGTGAGGGTAGAGAATGTAGTAAGGCTTTCTACCATGATTCACTGCTGTCTCAGTATCAGAGAGCTCATACAGATGAACAGCAAAGTGACTGCAAAGAACTAATGAAAATTTACTTCTACATATCAAGCCTCACTCAGCACCACAGACTTCAGACTCTTGAGAAACCTTACGGATGTAATGATTGTATGAAGACGTTCTCCCACAAGTCACAGCTCGCTCGACATCAGAGAACTCATACAGGGGAGAAGCCCCATGAGTGTAAAGAATGCAGTAAAGCTTTCTGTCACAAATCACATCTTACCCGGCATCAGGGAATCCATGCACCTGAAAAACCCTACGAATGTAAAGAATGTAAGAAATCTTTCTACCTGAGGTCACAGCTCACTCAACATCAGAGAACACACACAGGGGAGAAACCCTTTGAGTGTAAAGAATGCCGGAAAGCTTTCTTCCGTAATTCACACCTCACTCAACATCAGAAAATTCATACAGGCGAGAAGCCACATAAGTGTAAAGAATGTGGGAATGCATTTGCCCGCAAGTCACACCTCACTCAACATCAGAGAACCCACACAGGTGAGAGGCCCTATGAATGTAAAGAGTGCGGGAAAGCTTTCTCTCGTAAGTCGCAACTGATACAGCACAAGACAAGTCACACTGGCGAGAGAGCCTATGAATGCAAAGAATGTAGGAAGACTTTCTATCTCAAGGCATACCTCACTAGACACCAGGTGATCCATAAATCTGAAAAGCCGTTTGAATGTAAGAAATGCGGGAAAACTTTCTCCAGAAAGTCATACCTTGCACGACATCAGAAGACACACAATGGTGAAAAACCCTATCTGGGTGAGAAACTATAGGGATGTAAATTATGAAGAAGGTTCTTAAGCTAGTTAGACTGAGGAGAGAGCTTACACAGGTGAGAAGCCCCATGCATGTAGGAAAATGTGCTACTGTTACATCTCAGCCGACATCAGAAAACCCATGCCAGTAATAAACTCTACAAATGGAAATGTCAGGATGCTATGTTTAAGTTACACCTCATCATACATTAGTGAATTCATACAAGTGAGAAACTCTGTGACTGTAAAGGACATAACAGGGCTGTAACACAACAAGGAGTGATGTATCCAGGCATAAACCCTGTCAACGTAAACAATACAGAAAAACTTTCTATAATCAAGCAACTCACGAACTGCCTGAGAACTTAAAACTGCCATTTAAGTTTCAAAAACAAGGGAAATTTTTCAACAAGGGAGACCCCAGTGTCTGACGGAAGACTCACACAGGGAGACCCCACTGTCTGACAGAAGACTCACACA